>NW_015164191.1:1444124-1459805 GCF_001447785.1 Gekko japonicus
TTAAATGTATTCCATTGCAGCGTATTCTTAAGCCTGGTTTTAGTGATCAAAATGACCGTTTAATGTTGTTCCTTAGTAACCTTCTTGTTTTTAAAGTAGTTTTACCATTTGGTTATTGTAAGTTACTTTTATGGTTTTTTATAATTGCTGGCTATGTGCTGTAACAATAAAATTCATTCATTCATATATATATCACTTGCAAAGAGTGTTCCCTCTAAGCTGAGTTAGTGTGAGCCAGCTCACGGTTTTTTAGCCTCCAGCTCACACATTTTTGTCTCCGCTCAGGAAGGAGGGCTCCAGAGCAAACTAACTTATGCAGCAGCCAAATCGCTCGCTCACAGCTTCAATGCCAGGAACTCACAAAGTAGGATTTTTGCTCACAAGACTCCACAGCTTAGAGGGAACATTGCTTGCAAATATTTCAAAATTGTACTTTATATATCCTTAACAAGTGTTAAATGTCTATATAATTTACTTATTGTATTCTTCCAACCAATTATCAAATCTTGACCATGTGTTTTCAAATGTGGTTTCTTGTTGTCCTTTCAAAGTTAGAGTGAATTTGTCCATTTCTGCCGTTTCCAATTTTTTTCTTAGAACATTTGAAGCTTTAGAAATAATACCTCTCATTTGGAAATGAGGGGGTGGACACATTGAAGTGAGTTTCTTCCTGACTATAAGCTGTGACTGTATTGCACATTATATTTATACTATGCAGGATCATGTCAAATGCAGCTTGACTGTGCATCAAAAATTAACATTTTGTGAATAAGCAGTAGTAATGAAGGCTTTCTTTTCTGATAGCCTAGTTTCTCATTTTTGATTACTTCCTTTCTCTCCCACTGTTGTTGCAGAACGTATGCAGAACGGTAGCTGTAAGGGAGATGCTAATGGAAATCAGTAATAGTAATTTAATCACAGGAATTAGCATAACCAGCATTTCCTGCTCCTCTAAGCATATGCAACCAATAATGAGAGGTTAATTAGTAATGTAATTGTGCTTTATGGTCTTGTCTGTCTCAGGGCACAAGCTTCATCCACAGACTATCAGCCAGGCTTTGAAGTTCAGCTCAACATTCCAACTGGTTTGATTTCTCCCTCTTCCCCGTGAAGCAAAGAGAAGCATAAACTTGCCCGTATCCATCCATGTGAAGTGGTTTCAATTGTTTCTTATATTGCTTGATGACAGACCACCACGCTAAATACCAAACTGGAATTTTTGTTGTTGTTGCTCAGTCGCACAGTCGAGTCTGACTCCTCGCGACCCCATGGACAAGGTCTCACCAGGTCTTCTGCCTTCCTCTGAAGTTTGCTCAGTTTCATGTTCGTTGCATCTATGACACTGTCTAACCATCTCATCCTTTGCCGTCCCTGTCTTCTTTGACCTTCAATCTTTCCCAGCATCAGGGTCTTCTCCAGGGAGTGCTCACTTCTCATTGGGTGGCCAAAGTATTTGAGCTTCAGTTTCATTATTTGGCCTTCCAGGGAACAGTCAGGGTTGATTTCTTTTAGGATTGACTGATTTGATCTTCTTGCAGTCCAAGGGACTCTCAAGAGTCTTCTCCAGCACCATAGTTCAAAAGAATCTATTCTTCGGCGCTCGGCCTTCCTTATAGTCCAACTCTCGCAGCCATACATAATTTTAAAATGTACATTAAATCAAAGGGAATTTTCTTCATAACAATGTATGCATGCAGTGATGCAAATACACTCCAAAACAGTGGCCCTGGTGGGATGTGAACATATCGTATTATGAGATGCTTTTTTTGCACATTGCATCAGTGGAAAATGGATGACAAAGTGGAAATGATGACAAAGAAAAAGAGATTAGAGTTATACCCCGCACTTCATTACCCAAAGGAGTCCCAGAGCAGCTTACAAGCTCCTTTCCCTTCCCCTCCCCACAACAGACACCCTGTGAGGGAGGCAGGGCTGAGAGAGCTCTTTCAAGAACTGCTCTTGAGAGAACAGCTCTGACAGAACTATGACTTGCCCAAGGTCATCCAGCCTTGCAAGTGCAAGTGGAGGAGTGGAGAGTCAAACCCGGTTCTCCCAGATTAGAGTCCGCACACTTAACCACTTAACCACGACACCAAACTGGCTCTCTGATGATGAACAAGACCCAGCTAAAGCTGAGCAGGAAGACTTCAGTAAGCGAGACAGGGTTGCCAGGTCCTGGCAGCCAGCAGGGGGCTCCTGGGTCCTTCCTGGGATCTTCTGCTGCACGTGCTTTGTGTGTGGGGCGCAGTGATGTCACCCAAAAGCGACATCATCATGTCACCAACATTGGGGGTGACGCTCTAGTTTTTGAGCAAAGCTCTATGGTTGTTGTTTTTTTTGCCTTCAAAACGATAGAGTTTGCCCAAAAATTAGAGCATCACCCTCCAATATGGGTGACACGATGATGTCACTTCCAGGCAATGCCATTGCATCAAGGATGTTGCATGGTGATGTCCCTGTTTGGGGGTGGGTTTTATTGACACGTATGTCTAGGTTGTGATCTAGTGTATAAGTCATGGCTGTCGTGCTGAGTGGTTAATGATCTTACATCCAGGTGTTAAACTACCAGGTGCTACTCTTTGTCCTAGTTAAGAGTGGGTAATTAGTCTGCCCTGTTAGTGATTGGATGGGATCTGTATATATACTGTAAGCTTGATAAGCTGGGTTGGGAGAATTGGCTCTCTCCAACCGAGGTATGTTATGCTGTGTAACAGTCTGTATATAGTCACCATTATCTCGCTAGTAAATTTTCTGCACCTTTCACTACCAGTTGGTCTCCGGCTTCCTTATTTACCACACCCAATAGGTTTTCCCCCACCAGCCAGCAGGCTGTTGGTGGATTGGAGCCCCCCAAAGAGAAACCCCGCTGGGACCTGGGGGATGGGAACCATGAAGAGAGAAGCAATGATGTCTTCTGAATTATGTCTTATGGAATCAGTGGAACTACAAAGGACATTTCCACATCATGCATGTATTCACCTCTATAAGGGAGGAAATGCACAGAGCAATGAGCTTCTGAGAAGAATGGTTTAAAATACAGGTTTTTGACACTTTTTGGCTGCGGTCACACGGAACAGTAGCCACGCTAGAGAGATGGAAGATAGGTGGATTTTCCGGGCGCGATCTCACCACCACATCTGGGAAGCGTAGAGCTCCCGTGGCTCAACCGAGGCTTCCCTCCGAAAATGCACGGCAAAAAACTAGTACCTCGGAGGTACTAGTTTCTGGAAACCGCGGGGGAAAGGGCGGGCGTCTGATCACATTTCTGGTGGCATCCGGCGTCCACCTATGTCCCCTCCCAAACAGGTCATTCCCCCCCCCAAGGCTCCATGGATGCGCACAAGCACCCAACAGAACATGCACACACTTCAGTTTTAAAAAGTAAAAAAACAAAACAACAACCCCGTTTGCCGCGCCGCCCCGCTTCTTCTACTGTGGTGTGATCAGCACCTCCCCCCTAGCCACAGGACCTCGACGGGACCTCAACCGGACGTCTGATCTTGCAGTCGCGCGTTAGTTTGCCCCAGGGCAAACAGCCACGCTTCCCCCCCCGCATTTTCCAGCCCGTGTGACCTGGCCTTTGTTTGTTTGATTGATTTACTTCATTTATGTCCTACCTTTCTCCCCAATGGGACCCAAAGTGGCTTACATTTCTTCTCTCCCCTGTTTAATCCGCGCAGCAACCCTGAAAGGTAGGTTAGGCTGAGAATGTGTGACTGGCCCAAGGTCACCCAGCGAGCTTTCATGGCAGAGTGGGGATTCAAACCTGGGTCTCCCATATCTTAGTCCGACACTTTAATCACTACTCTACACTGGCCCTCAGTCCTACTAATCCCAAATCACCCCCTTTCCTGAGTTCCAAACCTTGCCACAGTTTTATAGGGAAATGCTGAAAGAAGTGCCATGAGGAGTTAACATATGTGGTCAGGAGGACATATGCCAATGTGAATGTGACCCACTTTCCAGTTCAGCCTAATTCTATACTGGAATAGACTGCATGCACAGAAGAGAACCATCCTCCTGCGGCCTCATACTCCTGTCCTAAAGGAGTGGCCAACTTCAGTTCTGTACCTGACAGTAGTCCACCCACATGGCTATAAGAGATCTTTGACAGAAGCTTGAAACTCCTCTACAGCCTTGGAAGAAACAATGAGAAAACAGTCATAAGCCGTGATTGAGGGGAATCGTAAACAAAACTGGACTGGAGAAGTTGCAGACACAAGTGATTGAAATAATATCAAGCATTCACCAGCAATACCGGAACCCAGATCTAAACCTCCTCGGACTAGTTAAGCTGGACCACCACGCAAATGATTGAGACAGATTAAAAAGTAAATGTAAAGGTTCCCTTGCTCGAAAGCCAGTCGAATCCGACTCTAGGGTTGCGGTGCTCATCTCCGTTTCAAAGCCGAAGAGCCAGCGCTGTCCGAAGACGTTTCCGTGGTCATGTGGCCGGCATGACTAAACACCAAGGCGCACGGAAGTGGTACCTATTTATCTACTTGCAATTTCTTGCTTTCGAACTGCTAGGTTGGCAGGAGCTGGAACTAGAGATGGGAGCTCACTCCATCATGTGGCACCCGGGTCTCGAACTGCTGAACTACTGACCTTCCACAGCCTGCAGTTCAGCGTCTTAACCACTTGAGCCACCACTTGCGACAGATTACTGGACCATAAACTATTATGTCTTGGTATCACCCATGACGTGACAGAAGTCACACGTAGACAAGAACTGCCACAGCTCATTAGAAGATGTTTGAGAGACTTTGACTACAAAAGCACATCAATTAGAGCCCGCCTCGTGTGCTCAGCCTTTTCACTAGGCATCCAGCCTCCAACAACGGTGCCAAACTACTTATCTGAGATAATTCTTCCAAGTATAGAAGATCATTTAAGCTAGTGCACTGGAATGCCCTACCTTCAGCTGTGATGTCAGGAAGATTTAATGGGATTTCATACTCAGATCGACTCTGTAATTGCGGCAGCAGTAAAATTGACTCTGTGGATCATATTTTGTTTGATTGTCCCAAACTTTCAGCTCTAAGAGATGAACTGGTCTCCCCTTTATTTAATGAGGACTTCCTCTCTCCAGAAGCAAAATCATCCTGGTTACTTAGAGACAAAGACAAACAAACTACTCTGTGTGTGGCGAAATTTCTAGCAGCTGTGGTCAAATTCACATGACAACTTTTGCAGTAGCAACCTCTAAATTCTTCCATGGCCCTGGTCACACGGCAAAGTTGCCGCGGGAGAGGCACGGGAGTCCCGCGGATTTTCCGGGCGCGATCACACCCCAACATCTGGGATCAGTGCTCCCATGGCGAACCCATGGCTGCCCGCCAAAGGTGCGGATTAAAAAACTAGTACTTACGAGGAGCTGCGGTGGCTCAAGTGGTTAAAATGCTGAACTGCAGACTGTGGAAGGTCGGTAGTTCAGCAGTTCAAGACCCGAGTGTGCTGCATGACGGAGTGAGCTCCCGTCTCTAGTTCCAGCTCCTGCCAACCTAGCAGTTCGAAAGCAAGAAATTGCAAGTAGATAAATAGGTACCATTTCAGTGGGAAGGTAACAGCGTTCCGTGCACCTTGGTGTTCAGTCATGCCAGCCACATGACCACGGAAACGTCTTCGGACAGCGCTGGCTCTTCGGCTTTGAAACGGAGATGAGCACCGCAACCCTAGAGTCGGATTCGACTGGCTTTCAAGCAAGGGAAACTTTACCTTTACCTTTACTTACGAGGTACTAGTTTCTGGAAACTGCGGGCCAAGGGCGGGCATCTGATCATGTTTCCGGTGGGCTTACGTGGCATCCGGCGCCCGTCTCTGCAGGTTGCGCAATAGCGTCCAACAGCGCATGCACACAAAGAGCGTTTGCTAGTGCGATCGCTCGGCGCAGCTTCTGTGCTGCGCTGCAGGATACCCGTCTGGTCGGCATCTCCCCCCTAACCACAGGACCTCAACCAGGACGTGTGCTCTGGCGGCTGCACGTTAGTTTCCTCCGGGGCAATTAGCCACGCCTCCCCCCGCAATATCCGGCCCGTGTGACCGGGGCCCATGTTTTCCTGTTTATGACTCTAGTTGAAAAAACAGTAAAGACAATAAATAAAATATGTTTGGAGACAAACGATTCAAGTGCTCATATACAACCACTGGCATAGTCTTCTGAAGAAGGGGAAGCCAGGGGCCAAAGACGGTAAAATAGTGACTATAACTGCCTACATATATAGGTCTAGCAAAAGTCCAGTTCCCAGTGCAGAGGTTTCCAGAAATCCAGGGAGCAAATGAACCAAAAGGAAGAACAGTGAGGATATGTGACAGTGTAACCTTGGGCAGGGATTGGCATACTCTGGGGACAGAGTCTGGCTCCAGTTATAAGTCTTGAATATAAAATCAAAAGATTCATTTGGGTGCAAAGATTCAATGCGAGTAGAAAGAGGGCATTCTGGTCTGCCATATAATTAACTAAAGGGGATGGGCCCAAACAGTATTTCCAAATAAGGAATCAGAAGAATCTAGGCTGAGAAAAGGTATCTCTGGAGACAGTCTTAGTTACTTCTGCAAACTGGAGTTGTTGTTGTTCAGTTGCACAGTTGAGTCCGATTCTTCATGACCCCCTGGACCACATCACGCCAGGCCCTCCTGTCTTCCATCGTGCTCCGGAGTTTGCTTAATTTCATGTTCGTTGCCTCGATAACACTGACTAACCATCTCATCCTTTGCCGTCCCCTTCTTCTTTGACGCAAACTGGAGTAGTGGTATGCAATTCAAACAAGGCACGTTGCATTACTGACTACCAGAACTCATGTCCAAATAGCTCTCTTGCTGTAGCTCCTTGGTGTAGCAAATTGCTAAATTTGGATCCAAGCAGGGTTAACTGCTGCTGGGAGTGGTCAAGACTGCTCCATCTCCTTCGGTTTCCAACATGCCCATCTCTCTTTCAGGCATTCTTCATGTCAATGAAGGGAGAGGGGAGAAACAAAACATTTGAATATCCGGTAAACACTGCGACCCAATCCTAAATTACAGATTCAATGAGTGATGGGTGGGCAACTTCAAGGATTCGTGAATGAAGTTGAGTGTTTGGATCTGTTCCAGTCTGGTTTCAGGCCTAGTTATGAGACTGAAATGCCCTTCGTTGCCATGGTAGATGATCTGCACTGGAAGATGAACAGGGGGAGTTTGGTGGCTTTTGATACCATTGATAATGGTATCCTTCTGGAGCCCCTTTTCAGTGGTAGGCCCATGATTATGGAACAACCTCCCCAGGGAGGTACATCCAGCCCCTCAGAAGAATCTAGGCTGAGAAAAGGTATATCTGGAGACTGTCTTAGTTACTTCTGCAAACTGTAGTTGTTGTTGTTCAGTTGCACAGTTGAGTCCGATTCTTCATGACCCCCTGGACCACATCACGCCAGGCCCTCCTGTCTTCCATCGTGCTCCGGAGTTTGCTTAATTTCATGTTCGTTGCCTCGATAACACTGACTAACCATCTCATCCTTTGCCGTCCCCTTCTTCTTTGACGCAAACTGGAGTAGTGGTATGCAATTCAAACAAGGCACGTTGCATTACTGACTACCAGAACTCATGTCCAAATAGCTCTCTTGCTGTAGCTCCTTGGTGTAGCAAATTGCTAAATTTGGATCCAAGCAGGGTTAACTGCTGCTGGGAGTGGTCAAGACTGCTCCATCTCCTTCGGTTTCCAACATGCCCATCTCTCTTTCAGGCATTCTTCATGTCAATGAAGGGAGAGGGGAGAAACAAAACATTTGAATATCCGGTAAACACTGCGATCCAATCCTAAATTACAGATTCAATGAGTGATGGGTGGGCAACTTCAAGGATTCGTGAATGAAGTTGAGTGTTTGGATCTGTTCCAGTCTGGTTTCAGGCCTAGTTATGAGACTGAAATGCCCTTCGTTGCCATGGTAGATGATCTGCACTGGAAGATGAACAGGGGGAGTTTGGTGGCTTTTGATACCATTGATAATGGTATCCTTCTGGAGCCCCTTTTCAGTGGTAGGCCCATGATTATGGAACAACCTCCCCAGGGAGGTACATCCAGCCCCCTCACTTTCAGTCTTCAGGAGGCATTTGAAGACGGTTTTATTTAGGACTGTATTTTACTGAATTAGTTTTTATTTATTGGCAGACCTAATTAGAGATTTGAAATTGTGGTCTTTTATTGTTTTTTTTAATATATATATATATTTGTTTGCACTGTAACCCCCTTTGAGTTCTGCAAGGTACAAAGGCAGCTAAGAAATGTTTTAAATAAATAAAATAAATATGGTGGGCTAGACCGGGACCCTCAAACTTGTGTCTGCTCATTGCTGGGCATTGTATTATGTATTCAGTTTGGGCTAGGGGTTTGTAGAGTGTGACTAGGAGACCCCCCACCGAGATTCCCATTGTGCCATGAGTATGGCTCTGTGACTTCGGGCTCTCAGATAGCCTAACCTACCCCACAGTGTTGTTGAGAGGGTACAATGGAGGAAGGAAGATCTATGCGTGTCACCCAGAGATCCTTGGAGGAAAGGTGGGATAAATATGTACTAAATAAATAAACAATCTCGGAGTACTCGAGGAAGAACTTGAAGTGGGAAATGTAGGAGTACCAGTCCTCTGCTGTGGCATCGAATGCGTTGTGTCCTGGAGCGGCAGCCATGGTCCCGGTTGCGGTGTGATGTGCATGGCACTGGAGCTCGGTGCGCGGTGCAGTGCAGTTGGGCTCAGGGCTCGCTCAACAGGATCCCATCCTTGTTGCCAGTGTTAAATACTGGGTTCAAGATGCATTGCAGTGAACAGTTCTACTTTATTCAGTGATTTCAGGGACAAGACTAAAACCTCAGGGCAACAGCCCTATTTAAATAGCATATAAAGCCCACACCCAAACACTCCCAACTCCCAATGATAGGCTATTTATGTAACATTAGTTCCTCATTGGTCACCTCCAGAGTCCTGGTGGGCTATTGTTCTAGAGCTCCAAGCTCAGCCAGTCTCTGGTAGACAGTCCTGGAATGATCCAGACCTAATACATAACAAAACTGTTGTGCTGTGGCAATCATCACCTTCTTGGCTGTATCTGAAGACATGAGCAGCGACTCACAAAAGCTCTTTCCGTTCACAAATTCTGTTAGACTTTAATGTGCTACTGGACTCTTGCTCTTTTCTACATCACCTTTTGGATTGTCTTGTGCACACAAGAAAGTCCATTTGGGAATAATTGCTTTACTGCAACTAAAGGAGGCAGCTGAAGACGGCTTTATTCAGGACTGCATTTAACGAAACAGTCCTACATTTTGGTTTTAAATTTGAGCCTTATGGTTTTTTAAAATGTTTTCATGTATTTTGTTATTAATATAAGCTGCCTAGAGCACCATAGGAAGAAGGGCAGCCAATAAATATTTAAAATAGAATGATGATGATGATGATGATAAAAACTATATCCAACAATGGTGTAGATGCAGCCTTACTTGGGCTTGTCCAAAAGGGGGTCAGGACACATTGCTTCCTGCAAACAGAGAAGAAACAGGAAGTCCAGCTTGTTGGTTGAATATACGTGAAGAGTTCTTGGATGCTCAGACAACTGCTTGCAATCCATTTAACAATGAACAAACAACAGACAAAAATCTTTTTAAGCTTTCCAGTTGCCTCTTCTACATAGGGAGGAATTTCACATTACCCTTTTTAACCCGTTTTGAAGCCGTTTTTGATCCATCATGGAGTAAACCGGTATAGGGCTGCCATTTCACACATGGCTTCCCCCTCCCGGTAAAGAGCTGGATCTGAAGCTGTTTGCCATTTCAGACTGCACCGCTTTTTCCCACTTTCCCCCCGCCGTTTTTTGCCTGTGCGGGTGATCTCCAGCTTTTTTTTTAAACATTCGCTTTAGAGCGCTATAGCACTATAGCGCTATAAGAAAACACTCCAGGCATTTCAATGGGGTTGATATAATGCCGTCACATTTAGCGTTATAGCGCTATAATGCTATAAAGCGAAAGTTTTTTTTTAAAGCCGGAGATCGCCCACGCGGGCGAAAAACGATGGGAAAAGGCGCATCGGAACTGGGAGAGGAAACTGAAGACTACTTGGAAGTGGTTGACAGGTAAAACGCTTCAGCCCCATTTCCTAAATGGGACAGAAGCGTTTGTGTCTGAAATTACAAATATATTCCGGTAGGGAACCGGTTCTAAAACGGTTCTGTCTGAAATTACAGACCAGAAACCATTTGGGAACCGTTCCTCTTCCAGATTATATCATCTGTCTGAAATTCCTCACAGTTAGGATTGTCTTTTTGTCAAAGGTCAAAGGCTGTTAACCCCACAGAGTAATACAAACAAAGTGCTGACACTTTGGAAGGTGACTTTTGAATAAAGCACCTGAGCACTTGAATCACTGCTTTAAGGGAAAACTCTTGAAAACTCTTGATGCCAAACTCTTGATGTTATTTTCATTCCTCAGCAACTAGTTTGAAACAGGAAAAGTTGTGTGTTTGTGTGGGGGGGGTTGTCGTGTACATAAAATGGAGGAGAACCGACAACTTTCAAAGGGCAGCCAGTAAAGCCTGGGCTTTCTGACAAGAATGAACAAGGGAATTTGGACCTAAGAAATGCATAAAAATTTGATTTCCCATTTTTTGTTCTTCAAAGATTAAATACATTGAGCGGGGAGGGCGGGGTATAAATTTGATAATAAATAAATAAACCCCCCAAATAGCAGAGAAATTAATTGCTTTGACAGGCTGATATGCCCTTAATCCTTCCATTCTTTTCCTCTTTTATCTATGTGACCCCTTTTTGAGTAACCCCTGTAAAGGGTGGTGTTCCGAGCTGACGTGTGCTATGCTGCCTCCTGGCCTTTCTTGTTTTCGCCACCACTAAAGACTCTCACCTTAGAGTTCTTGGTCAGAACCAAAGAACAGGATGGCTTAGTTGTACAGTTGGCAGAATGACTGAATGGTCAGTGTGTGTGGGTGGCTCTGAGGTAAAAGTGGATCCTTTACTCTAAAATAGTTGTTTTCCTTAAACATGAATAGAGTTTGTTTATAAGTAAAACAGCATAATAGTTTCTGTACTGTTAATAAGCGTAATGGTTTCAGAGAGATACATAAGCAAAATGGTTCCTTAAATAGACCTAGCCACACAGGCTTATTTTCTCCCTTGCCACTTAAGCCAATAACTTCCACATAGCTTAACTTCCCAATATGCCCCCAGGCTAGTAATTTCCACACAGAATCATTTCCCTCACTTGCCACTTAGGCAAGTAACTTCCAAATGGCTTAACTTCCCAACTTGCCACCTAGGCTAACAAGCTAACAACCTCCACAAGGATCACAGATTTCTCTCACAGCCAGGGGTCATTTCCTGCAGGAGTGCACAGGAGCGGAGCTCTGGCAGTAAAGAGCCCAGGGGGTGGGCACATGCAACAAGCCCCTCCCCCTGCTCCCAGCAGCCCTCAGTCAGAGCAAGAAGGAGCCAGGTAAGTTGCAGAGCCCCCCCCCCCGGCCCAAAACAGTCCAGTAGCACCTTTAAGGCCAAGTTTTATTCAGGTACAAGGTCTCCCTCCTCTGTGAGGACAGATCTGCACATATCCTCTGTAGTTTGCTCAATTTCATGTTCGTTGCATCAGTAACACTGTCTAACCATCTCATCCTTTGCTGTCCCCTTCTTCTGTTACCTTCAATCTTTCCCAGCATCAGGGTCTACTTTAGTGAATGGTGGCCAAAGTATTTGAGCTTCAGCTTCAGTATCTGTCCTTCCAGGGAACAGTCAGGTTTGATTTCCTTTAGGACTGACTGATTTGATCTCCTTGCAGTATCACAGAAGGATTGGGCCATAACAGTTCCATCAATAACAGGTATCGTCTTGTGAAGGGCTATGCCTACATCACAGGCAGTGACAGCAATGTATGGATGTGGAGTTTTTTTCATTATTTGTTCTAGTCTTTCTCAGTTGTAACTTTGCCACGTTAATAATAGTTTTAAGGTAGACACATTTATATCCCACTTATTCAATTATAAAGCATAGGATTTGTAATGTATTCAGATGCTGCCCTGAATGCATGGGGGATGAAGTGTGAATCATCCCATGGAGAAGCTATGTTAAGCTTCAGGCTTCGGCAGGGATTCGCTCCGAAAGTATTGTGTCCAATCACATTTGAACTGTCTGTGGTGGGAACGTTTGTGATTGGGCTGTTATGCGAACAACCTGATAGGTTGGTACTTGTACAGTAGGTGTGGCTACATTAGCCCGGAATGTTTAAATACCGAGCAGCTGAAATGGACAAGCTGTTCGGGCTATGAGGAGTTGTACCGTGTTAGAGAAGTCGATTATCGAGCTGAATAAACCTGAGTTTTGCTGAAATCACTCTCTGACTATTTTGTTAAGTACCGACTTAACACTAATGAGCTCCTGAACCTCTTTTTCTACGAAATGACCCCTGCTTGCAGCACTCTGCAGCCTTCCCCTCAAGCTCCTTCCTCCACACATACACTGCTCAGCGGTGGCGACACAGCTGCAGGCATTTCTGGATGACGCTTCTATCCTCGATCCCCACCAGTCCGGGTTTCGTCCGGGTCACTGGGTGGAGTCTGTACTGGTCGCGCTGACTGACGACCTCCGTAGGCATCTGGATCGAGGCGGAGTGGCGGCACTGTTGTTGTTAGATCTGTCGGCCGCTTTTTATACGGTCTATCACCAGTTGCTGACCCACCACCTCGCCGACACCGGGATTCAGGGGCTTGCCCTTCAATGGTTTGCCTCTTTTCTCCATGGTCGGGGACAAAGGGTGGTGATAGGGGACCAGCAGTCCCAGAGACATCCCCTTGTGTGCGGGGTGCCTCAGGGGGCTGTGCTGTCCCCGATGTTGTTTAACATCTACATGCGCCCCCTTGCCCAGATTGCCCAGAGCTGTGGGCTTGGGTGTCATCAATATGCCGATGACACCCAGCTCTATCTGATGCTAGGCGGCCAGTCGGACTCTGCCCCCGATGACGTGCATCGGGCGTTACAGGCTGAGCCAGTTGAAACTAAACCTGGCAAAGATGGAGGCCCTGGGCCTGAGTCGGATTGGCTCAGGGCTGGGGCTCCCTCTCCCGACCTTTGATGGGGTGCCTTTGGTACCAGCGTTGGAGGTTGGGAGGTTGGGTGTGCGCCTGGACTCCTCTTTAACGATGGAGGCCCAGGTGGCAGCCACTGCCAGTAGACGGGATCACATCCAGCCTGTGCTGAAAGCGCTGCACTGGTTGCCAATAGCTTACCGGGTTCGCTTCAAAGTGCTGGTCGTTACCTTTAAAGCCCTATATGGCCAGGGACCAGCCTACCTAAGGGACCGCCTTGCCCCACATGTTCCCCCAAGGGCACTACGGTCAGGGACTCAACATCTACTGGCTGTTCCAGGTCCCCGTTCTATTAGACTCAGCATGACCAGGAACAGGGCGTTCTCGGTGGCGGCTCCTATCTGGTGGAATGAGCTCCCAGAGGAGATCAGGGCTCTGCGGGACCTAGCACAGTTCTGCAGGGCCTGCAAGACGGAGCTCTTCCGCCAGGCTTTTGAATAGGAGCCGCCACCACTAGTCCACCACTAGTCCACCAGCAGTCCATCATTAGTGCACTAGTGCACCACCATCGCACTAGCTACCATCTATCCCCCATATATGGACATCAAGATGGGGCATGCACATCTAGTTGCTGCATTATGGGTGAGAACGGGATGGTCAGGAATAGTCATCTTGCTTTTAGAAATTTTAGAATTTGTACAGATTGTATAATTTGCTAGGCATCAAAATCTGTTTTAAATAGGGCTGTAATTTAATATTTTGTATTGTTTTATGGTTTTATCTGGCAATATGCCCTGTAAGCCACCCTGAGCCTCCGGGGAGGGCGGGATAAAAATGTGAATAATAAATAAATAAATAAACTCTCACTCAAAAGCCTCTCTCTGAACCACCCAGTCACCTCCACACCCCTGGGGTATAGCTACCATGATTACCATTCCATCATAACCCACTGTACTCACCTATCCACACCCTCTTCTTACTCTACGGGTCTACATTTTAAATCACAGCAACATACATTTAAAACTACACATTAAAACAGAGAACAAAAACACAGAGTATTTACATGGCAAAACATCGCATTCCATTTCCCGTTTCCTGTTCTCCAAAGTGTAGTACATTGAGCAGATAAAGCCCCCAAATAGCACAGAAAATAATTATTTTGATGGGTTGAAATGTGTCCTTAATTTTTTCATACCCACTCAAATACCATCTTTTTTTAAAAAAAATCATAAATCCAGTGATGAATAAGTTTTGTTTGTTTGGATTGGGAACATAAGGGTGGGGGGAGAGGATTCTCGTCTAATAATATCCCATCAAACCAGGAAAGTAGGTTACGCTTTGGCCTGGTGAAAAGACAGCACAGAAAAGGATGAGAACAATTCTGAAGTTGTTGGTTGTTGTTGTTTTTTTACAAAAAGTTATGTTTGACTGAATTGGGTTTTTTTTACAAAAAGTTATGTTTGACTGAATGTACCCTATTTATTTCATCTCATTCAGCAAGTAACTTCATTGGCAAACGTGTTGTGTTAACATTCAGTCAGAAATCCAGCCCTCCAGTAAAATAGTATCCTTATTTGTGGAGCTTGCTGCACCCTCCATCTGAAAAGATTTTCACATCACATGGGAGAGACTTTGCCCTCACTGTTCTCCAGGCAGCTCTGTGACTCTTCTACATCTGAAGAAGACACTCAACCTCATATTCATATTCAGGTAGTGCCATGGTCGCGATGTGTTGCGTGTGGGGTGCATGGCTCATTCTATTTTATTGTTGTTGTCATCATCGTTCCACTACAACCACTTGTCAAAAACAGGTTCACAGGGGTTTATAATTTTTCAGAAACCCACAAAACCTTGTTTTATCAGAGATGGCAGTGGAACAAAGAAAATCACTTTATACACAACTGGTGAGAATAATACATTGTAACACCTTCCATGCCCCTAAAACTGTGGCTTATCTCTAGTTTCCATTCTGAAGTTACCACAGATACTTCTCTGTAATGAAGTCCTATTGAGACCCAGTTTGGTGAACTGGTTAGGAGCATGGACTCTAATCTGGGAGAACCAAGTTTGAATCCCCCACTTATGCAAATGCAGCTGCTGGTGTGACCTTGGGTCAGTTACAAGTTCTTTCACAGCTGTTCTCTCATGAGGAGATCTCGAAAGAGTGCTCTCAGGACTTCCAGTTTATGGTGACATGAGAGCGGACGCCTCTCCCTGACCTCCCGGGAAAGCAATCCACGCGTCAGCGGTTTGGAGGGAGGGCGACTGGTTGCCCCCCCCCAGAGCCTTTGTGGAAGGCTCCTAGCCATGGGGCTTTGAAGGGTGGCCTCTTCTCCAGCACGTTGCTGGGGAATTGAGGTGCTCTTCCGCCCTGACACTCCTGCTGCTGCTGTGCCCGTAATGGAATGAGAGCCGCTGACTGAAACAAGCATTGGAGATCAGGCGTATAAAATGTACCTTGAGCGAGGTCTTCGGGCCATCAATGAACTGTGAGTTGAGTTAAGCTGAAATGCCGGGAATTTAAAAGAAAGCCCCCCTGGGAATGGAGAGACGAGCGAATGGGGGAGGGGCCCCTCCCACACACACAAAGAGAAAAGTGATTTGCCAAGGGGGGGCAGAAACAAAAG
>NW_015164192.1:0-42118 GCF_001447785.1 Gekko japonicus
AAACATAAGCTCATATCGTTACACTAGAGTCTTACTGTTATGGCATAACCACTTCTATGCAAATTTTGGCATGTCATATTATAACATTCAAATACTGCGTGAAGGAATGGGTGTGTGTGTAAAAAAATAGGCCAAGGCCATAGAACTGGTTCAGCTACTTTCCCCACACTGCAGAGATCTCGGGCGGCGGGGGGGGGGGGGGAAGAATCATTCTCCCAAACCATTCAGAATTGAAAAGTTACTCTTTCTTTGCTTGCTACTCTAGGAGGAGGAGGGGAAGAGAGAGAGAAAAGGCCTCTGGCTGCAGAAGAGGAATGCTCAGCTTCACTCACAACAGAAATCAAACTGCAAACACCCTAGTGTTAAAAAATGATCTTTAATACTCCAGTCCAGCACTTGAAAGGAGATGGCAAGAACATTCTCTGCAGCTATTAATAGTATGGCACACTGAATCAGTGGGGGGAATATTCACTATATTTTCACACTGCCTCTTTCAGGGCAGCATATCCCTCCTCCGTTGTACCTTTACAAGACCCAAGTTTACCGTATCGAGGAGAACAAGGCCAGAGAGTCCATACCTTAAAGCCTAACAAATCTATTATGGCTCTGTCACTACATATTTCCAAATTGGGAAAGAAAATCTAGCATTTCTAACATCATGATTATATTTAACATACCTATGCTGTTACTTTCAGTCTAAGCCCACTGAAATGAATGAAATAATTGGAAAGGACTAGATCTGCGAAGATTACACTGGTCGTCTAACAGTCACCAGGGCAGTGCAAAAGAAAAAAATGCAAGGCAGACACCCTGCCTACATACTGTCCTCCGACAGACTCCCTGCCTCCAAACTCTCTAGTCTTTTCTTGTCATACCCCCCCATCTATTTTTCACTTTTCCTTAGAAGATTTAATCCTGTGACCATCTACCCACACAGTCAGCTGGAAACAACATGGGAAGCCAACGAGGGGGCTCCCAAAGTCCCTCCTTTTCCAACTTTCTCCAAACAAGCCCATAGGACAAGGGGTCCCCAAACTTTTTGAGCCCGGGGGCACCTTTGGAATTCTGATACAGGGTGGGCAGTGGGCACAGCCACAAAATGGCCACCATGGGAGGTAAGACCAAGCACAAATGGCCACAGGAGAACCACACAAATAATGGGTGCTTTCCCACACACTAAATAACGCACTTTCAATACACTTTGCAACTGAATTTTGCGGTGTGAAATGGCAAAATTCGCTTGCAAATGGTCACTGAAGTGGATTTAAACGGCATACTTTAGCATGTGTGAAAGCGCCTATACACACAGAGGAAGCCCAAGTACAGGGTACAAGAGAAATAATTTTTTAAAAATACAGGGGGAAAGAAGAGTGTAAGAGAGTAAAACCAACACTGCTGTGGCAGCTGCTGTGGAAATGGTTAGTCAGAAGTCCTGCTGGGCAGGAGTCATGCCTGGTCCCAACCACTTTCTAAAAACATTTGGTGGGTGCCAGAAAAGGTGCTGGCAGGCGCCATGATACCCAGAGATGCCATGCTGGGGACCCCTGCACCAGGATCTCTCTGGAAGCATTTTTCCTGGCTGCTGAGTAGTGGATTTGGTTCTTTTCAAGCCTTGCTGGCCGCAATGGAGAACAAGCAGACGAGGGGTGTCGCTACTTTATCAAGCTGCAGGGGAAAGAAATAGCACATGCATGGAGCTTGGCTGTGTTGTTTGAAGGCTTACTTAATTAGAAAATACAGGACATTTGTAAGCCCAGTATTTTCTCAGTTCATTTACTGGATACTGGACCATACAACTAGACACCTGGCAACCCTAGATCAGAAGGGAATGAGCCCCGAACCTGGAATTATATCATCACTCTCTAGTTTCAGGATCTTAAGTGATGAGCTTCTAATGCACAGTCTCAAAGAATGGGGTGGGAGAGAGAAGAACTTCAAGGAGAGTGGAGAGAAGATACTGTCTATAATGTTCTGTTTGGGGATTTTGTGTGGGATGATTTATGAGCATGCAGACATCTGATGATCTAAGAGGACCTGAGACCTACACCAACCTAGAAGTTAGGAGTTCCAGGAGGTGCTGCTTGGCAAGGAGTCAAGTGGAAATTCAGAGGCAGTCTGAGTAGTAGTCCCAAAAGACCCAGAAGGACTCTGTGCAGCAGGACTGACAAGAGTCTTGAGATCCAGAGAGAAAATTAGCCAAACACGTCAAGCAGCTCTTATTATAGAGACTGGGAATAAGACAGATTAAAGTTTGATTTTTAAGGAGTAGGAGGGAGGGGGAGATGCCCAGTGTAAACCTTTGAACTGGTTGAGGGAGGAAAGGCTTAAGGTGGTGATTTTGGGAGTGGGCTCAAAGGGGAAGGCTGGCCTAATAAGGACAAGGAACATCAGGAATAGCCTCCTTTAATTACAGGTTCAGATTTCCAGCTGTCTCTTCTGTTATGACCAGAATCAGGGTCTTGTACTTCAAATGGGTCAAAATAACAGCCACACAGGTGACCCTGCCTGACTGAAATAATCTCTCTGGCTTCCATAGCCTAACTAGTTAGCCATGGTATCCCCATGATTAAAACTCACCTGTGCAAATATGGTCCACTCCTGCCTTTTTCCTAGCCAGTCGTCCCTCCTGCTATCCAGCATCACGTGATGTCCAACTGAAGCTACCTTAATTCTTTTGGTAAACACCTTTTTAGAAAAGGGCAGGCAAAACATTTCTAAGATGGTAGGGCAAGTGGGCTCATCAGGGAGCAAAGCAGAATAAACACAGGGGGCCTCAAAATGAAGTCATGGCAACACTAGTACTGAACTTACGAGTTGTCCATAACAGGTTTCATTTATAGCCCGACAGGGGTTTTTTTCCATTGTAAATTTTATTTTTAACAGCTTATAAAAAAGACTTTAAAACCACAAAGAACATTATAATATACAGAAAAATATGAACGGATGAATTCTACCTTAAAACCTATTTGTTTCCAAACACAATAAACATTGCCTATCTCTTACCAACGTTTATGCATAAATTCTTGTCTCCCAGCATTAGGATTCAGCCCTGACCTGAATAGCCCAGGCTAGCCCAATCTTGACAGACTTCGGAAGCTAAGCAAGGGTCAGCCTTGGTTAGAGCTTGGATGGGAGATGTCTAGGTTCATGACACAGAAGCAGGCAATGGCATACCACGTCTGAACATTTCTTGCCTTGAAACCCCACAAGGTCGCCATATGTCCGCTGCAACTTGAGGGCAAAAAAAGGAAGAAGTACTAGGATTCAGGTACCTTCTTATGATATAGGCAACTTTATATTAGTAAAATGCCCTGGAAAACGGGAGACAGGTCAGGGTCATACTCATTTTTTTTTTAAAGAACATTTTTATTTTCCATAACATACATATAACCCAGACATAAACATCCACATTAACATAAAATTGAGGGTATATTATAAGTATTCATAGTTTGTGGCCAACTATATATCATTTTACGCTTATACCTTACAATAGAAATTAATTTTATAAACGTTTTTGCAACTATTTGCGAGTATAATCTTCACCATTTTTTTAGCTAGCTTATATATCTTGTCTTGTCATCTTGGAAATATAGTTCTCATACCATCTGTAAAATCTGGTCCATGTATTTTCAAAAGTCTTTTCCATGTGGTCCTTTAATAACTCATTAATAGGTTATGGCTGCAATAGTAAGAACATTTTCTTGGGAGCAGGAAATCTATATAAAAGAAAGACCCCTCACTGTAAAATCAACGCCCAGGCAAAACCCCTGGACCTAGAAACACGAAATTTGGGGAGAGCACTCCTACCATGACGTAGATGCTCACTAAGAAGGGATTTTCAAAAATTCAACCCCTAAGGGGGTCAAAAGGGGTAAAATGTGCTCCCCCCATTGCTTTCTATGTGGCTGCCAGGCAGCTATCTCCTTGCACCCCCCCCACTCTGATTGGTTGGCTGCAGAGCTCAGTGTTCTGAGGTAACCCCCCCCCAGTTACAGGAATCTGTAGAGAGCTAACGACAGTTGAGGAAATCAGGAATGGCCAACAACCACCTGTGAGGTGCAGCAATGCTGCTGGCCCAGCCTCTCTGATGGATTCCAACACACTCCCCTCACCTCTTACACCTAACAGGTGGCTGTCCGTCAGATGCAGCAGTGGGTGCAGGGCGCTTAAACCCATCAGGGAGCCCACCCCAGCAGTAATGCCTTAGTGATCCTGCCGGTCCAGCCTCCACAGTGGCTTGCAATACTCCGCCCCCTCCCCCTCCTACACTGGACAGCCCTGTCAGGGGTAGGAGGGGGGTGAGATGCTTTCAGCCATCGGGGAGGCTTGCTCAACAGGATTGCCTTAGTGGTGCTGCCAGCCCAGCCTCTCTGATGCCTTTAAACACAATCCCCCCCTTACACCAGACAGGCGGATGTTTCTCAGGTGTAGGAACAGGGCCAGGGTACTTAATCCGTCAGTGAGGCTGCTCCAGCAGGATCACCTTAGCAAAGCTGCCAGCCGAGCCTCCCCAGTGGTTTTAGCCACACTCCCACCCACTATGGAAATATACCCCAAATTTGTAAAAAAAGTGGTTTCTGTATTAGGTTATTTAACTTTTCACAATGTGGGTTCTAGAAAATTGGTTCATATGAACTTGCTTAATGTATGATTGCTCGGATGTTGTTTTGAATACATAGTTATGTCCCACTTCTTAAATGTAACATAAATGAGAAGCATTTTTGTAAAAAAAAAAAAAAAGGGAATGCCCTTTTCCCCCCCCCCCCAAATTCCATGCCCAGGCCAAACCCCTGAACCAAGAAACCCAAAATAAGGGGAGTGCATTCTTACCATGACGTCAGCCCCCACTATGAAGAGATTTCTGAGAAACATGACCCCTAAGGGGGTAAAAAGGGGGCAAAATGTGGTATGAGGTAAAAACACAGTTAAAAGAGACTGCAGACAGTTGAGGACAGTTATAGAAAACAGCGATTCAAGACTCCTGAATAGACATTTCTCATAACAGCCAGCATAGCAATTGAGTTTATGAATGTTCATGGGGAGATAATAAAGAACCTTTCTATGAGCTATTTTGCTGCATGCCTCCCTCATGAACCTGAAGAAATGTCTACCACATCACCATTCTCTCAGACGAACTCCCCCTCTTACCTCTCTCCTCTTACTGCCCCCAAGAAAGCTCCTGGTGTCGAGCTAGATACAGGAGGAGGCAACTTAGGAATGCTGCAAAGTTCAAGAGGCTGCAGTTCCCCCTCAAGGTCTGCTTTGCTATGACCATCAAGTCCCAAGGTCAGTTACTGATGGTGGCAGGAATTGACAGAGGTCTGCTTCTCACATGGAATGTTTTATGTGGCCTGCTCCAGAGTGAGCTCACTAAGCAGCCTGGTGATCCTAGCACCTGAGGGCAGAACCACCAATGTGGTCTACAAAGAGGTCCTTCAGTAGAGAAAAACCCCAGTACGTATGTCTCACTTCATTTCTTACACTACAATCTTCTCCATTAAGAATTCATACAACAAATGTTGAATTTCAAACTTCACATCATCAGTATTATATAACTGGATTTTTGGAACTTATATACCGTAGCGAAGCACAGGTATCAGGCTAGTACTGAATAAAATAGGATTTACTTCTAACAGACTATATCTTTTTTTTAAATTAACTGTTTTTTATTTTAAACACAGTAAACATTAAAAACATTGAACAATATTGGAACTAGAAACTGTTATACAGAAACTTATATAGAATGCCAAAAGGATTACATACGGTGAAATAGTTCGTAATACTTTTCTGGACTGTTGAATACTTTTAGATTATTGGAATGACTCCCATATCCCTAACAGACTATTTCCGGGCTCGATGTAGAATAGTTTTTTTGTTTTGTTTTGGGCTTGTGCTTTTTTGCCATTTTGTTGCAGCCACAGGGTTTTCAAAACAGGAGATGAACAGAGCTGGTTTGCCATTGCCTGCCTCTGCACAGCAACCCTGGACTTCCTGGCTGGTCTCCCATCCAAGTACTAGCTAAGGCTGACCTTGCTTAGCTTCTGAGATCTAATGAGATCGGGCGAGCCTGGCTCATCCACATCAGGGCAGAATAGGGTTAGCTGTCCTAAATTTGAACCCCATTTAACCATCTGGTTTCAACATCAAAAATGTCATATTGTAAACTGTTAGCACTACTGCTGTTCAGAAATCATCAGGCCACTAAGACAGACTCTCCTGAGTCTAGGTTGTTTTGGAAGGCCAGCCAGGTCTCTATTTGACCAAGCAAGAGATTTGGGGGGATTACTGTTGTTCTAGCAACAGCTAGGACTGTTGTTCTAGCAGGTATAGATTCTTGGGATGTCAATACCTGCTTGAATGTTTCACTTGACTTAAATCACAGCAAGTGCTCTCCTGCAGCAAGAGAGCACTTGCTATGAATTCAAGTCCAGGTACCAATAAACTCTTATATAGATTCCTTGAGAGGTTTTTTGCTCCATCAAAGACTAGAGAGTTCCCTTCCTGTTCATTTAAATGTGTGAGGGGCAGTCAAGGGGACTCCCCCCCCCAGGGGGCTTTTGGTGACTTTTGACAGCCCCAACTGTCATGGGTGATAATTTCATCTGGAAAAAAATTATCAGCAAAATGTCTGATCCAGGGAGAAGGAGAAGGGATAGAATAAACGAGGCATACAATTCTAAAAGTAGTTAAGGCAACTGATACCACTAGCATGGAGAATTTGAGCCTATGACTCTTTTGCTGTGCTGTATGGAACTCATCACAATTTGATCTGGATTATTTTGGGTTACCAGATAATCTCTCTTTTTTTTGGTGTCCATCCTCTTTGGGGCTTTTTATTTTGTAAAAATGATGAAAATGTCCTCTTTTTGGGTTGAAAGGTTAGGAACATTCCTAGTTAGTAACAATTACCACAGCTTAAATAGTAGGGGCATTTAAAATGAGATTTGTCATAGTGATCACTTGTTTGAATTAGTCAGTCAGGAAATATGTCCTCTTTTCTGCTTTTCAAAATATGGTAACTTTAGGATTATTCCATTAGCATTCCAAGATCATGTACGATAAGAGATTAACATCTTGGAATTTCATACAACAGCAATATACATACTCAGAGTGCTATGTAAAGCATTTCCACTATAGCTTAGACTGTAAAACGTTTTATAGCAAGCTTTATATTGCAACAAATGCTACACTCCCCTCTAGTGGAAAGGAATGTAATTGTACTGGAAGCTCTCATGCAAAACCCAATTCACACACATTTATTGTGGTCAAGAGATGTGGAGCAGAACTTTTTCCTCAGAAAAATAATGATTTATGTTTCATTAGATTAATAACAATGAATGAATGTCATAGCCAATATGACATTAGGCAACCTTAGCTGTTTCAAAGTTGTAATTAATTTTTTTTTTACCAGATGATTGTCCCTAGAAATTGTGACAGACATTACAGATATGTTTTGTTGATCTGTAAACCATGGGTGAAGAGATAAAGCCACAAATACATATATATAATAATGAAAAATTTAAAAATCAAGCTATGATGTCAAATCAACTGAAGGTAAGATTCTCTTGCCTCAGAGATCTCCATGGAACAGAGTTAAAGTCTGCAGAAACCGAAGATCGGACCAGGTCTCAAGCATGGTTCTATGAGTGAGCCAGAATTAGTATTAATTCTGATTAAGAGGTTTTCCCCTGTACATTTAAATATTCTAAGGAAAGTGCATGCTACATAGTCTGTAAAATTTTACAAATATTATTTCAATAAAAGCTTTGAAATTGTTTAAGTATAATATTTAAAGCTGACTTGATTTGCATTTCCCCCAATGCTCAAATATTTCAGTTCAAAGAGTTGTTTAGTGCTGGAGAATCTGGCTTGCCCACATATCCTGAGTTATCACAGCAGGGGCAGTCTTAGCCAATGGACAAAAGGAACAGCTACCCCAGCCTCATGCTTGGGGGTAGGATTGCCCATGCCTCTCAAAGGTGGGGGAAAGAAGAAGAAAAGGCTCCTACCTCTGCTTGTAGCTGTCCTACCTACCTTCAGCTTGAACAGCTGTCTTCTGACAGCAGCAGAGGCTCCCTTCCACCTCACATGGAGTGCGGGCCACCCCTAGCTTGGTCCCAGGCTAGTGGCAGGTGGCCATGGTTCAAGGACCCCATCCCGGACTTTTCCCCAGGGCCCCAGAATCACTAAGACCACGCCTACACCACAGTCCCAATATAGCTCTCTCTCTGAAACCACAGCCTACAACAATGAGAAGTCATTAATGAACTGAGCTTACACAACCTCATAATATGAAGCAGCATTAGGACTCAGTGTGCTCTGCTCTGACTGAAGAGATGCCTATTTGGTTACATGCTGCTCTGGTATTTATCAAATTTGATAGGAAAAGATTTGATATTAGCAATTTTGCAGGAACTGCAAAGAGATTTTTTTTAAAACGCTTAGGAGCAGAAACTAATGCAAACACAGACAATGCACTATTGCAGTTTTCAGTTCTTCTTGTCACAATTTCACAGTAACAGTAAGCTAGGTTCCCTTTAAGCTGCGCCAGGCTGCGCTGGTGCACCAATCTCCCGTGACCAGTGCAGCAATTTTTTTCACAGCGCAGGGGCAGGAGGTTCCCCTCCCAATGGCCATGCAGCACGGATCCATTTGCCCAGGCAGCACAGAAACACAGCAGTAAGATTTGTTTCCCAGTCTGGGCTGGCACCGCCTCCCCTCAGCCAGGGTTTGCTTGCCCTATGAAAGGGGGTGCTGCTGCTTTGCCCGGGCCTGCAGTCCCCTGCCTCGTGCTCCTGGAGATACAGGAGGATTGCTCTGTTGCCCAGCTTCTTCCCTTCCTGAGGTGAGTCTCCTGGTCATTTGTTTTGTCTGGGGATGTGGGGGGGAGGTCAGCTAGAATGGCCAGGCTGGGATCCCCATGTGTTTGCAGGGGAGGCTGCGTGCACCTCTTTTCATTCCCAGGCTGTTTCTCTTCCCTTTGGGTGGGTGGGGGGAGAAGAGGGCTTTGCCTCTTCCGGAGCGGCACCTCAACTAGCTGCAGGACCGGCTCCCTCGGCTCTCAGCGTCTCCCCTGTCTGCTTGCCGGCTGGTCCCCATCCTCACTTCCCGCTGCCTGCACTCCTTTGGGCCCCTGCGGCCTGTGCCGCAGCGGGGCTTGGGCATGCCCCCAGCAGCTGTCCTTCCATCACTCCCCTCCTGATGCCTTCCATCGCTCCCCTCCTGATGCCGCTCCCCTCGGCTGCCCCACCACTGTCCCGCCATTGACTGCAGGTCTCATCTCCCTGCATTGCCCAACCCCGGCTCCTGCCTCCCCCGGGGGGGGGGTCTGGTCTCACCCGCCAGGCCGACGGGCAAAGAGGTTTTGTTGGAGGGGATGGAAGTCGTGGCTCCCTCCAAGCCTGGGCATCTCTCTCTGGTGGGTACAGCGGCAGGAGAGCTCTCCCAGTGCTGCTGCAGCTGTCGGCCAGGCCCCCTCACCGGCCGCTGAGTACTCCAGTGCGCACCCTTTGCCGGGGCATAGCAGTACGGTCAGGGGAGGGGGTGCACTGGGCTGCTGCTGCTCACCCACTGATCATTCTTGGGGGTGCAGCTTGGGTGCAAATCCCTATGGGCTGCTCTGCCACAGCAGAAAGACAATTGGGAGCACAGCAGCCAGCCCAGCAACAGGAACATGGTGGCCAAGCAGCCGAAAACGGGAGGCAGCTCCCTGTCTCAAGGGGGGGCTTGGCCGTGGGAGCCCCCTTGCTAAAAACTGGGAGTCATATCAGTAATACAAATATATTCCATATAAATAAGTTTAATGTAAATATATGGCTTATAATACAATATGTATTATGTTTGTATGTTTTGTACGTTTGTACACTGAAATAATTTTTTAAAAAAATGTCGGCCCCCTCACAGTTTTAATGCTAGCACCACTTTTGGCTCACAGGGTAAAATTTCTGCTCACAAGACTGCATGCCTTAGAGGGAATATTGGTTGCAAGCAAGGCCTGTTGCCAGCTGCTGCTGATGGCAACCTGGAGTAGTTGCAGCAGTATTCCCAAGCAGCTGGCTGCTAACAAGGGCTAGTTATGAAGCAATAAGTGATTCTGTGGCCATAACACCTGACTATGCTGTCTTTGTATGGCCTTGGACTGGCTTGGGACCATGACTTTGTCACTCTCTGGCTTGTGGATGACCCTTGGCTCTCCTGGCTATGCTCTCTGCTTCACCCCTTCTGGTAATGACCCCCTGGCTTGTGGACTTTTGGCTTGTGGACTTCTGGGACTGAACTCTGGACTTAGTGTGAGCACCTGAGTGTGCCTGGCTTGCCTGCCTGTGCCTGCTATATGACGATATAACCTGAAGATGACCTGACATCAGGAAAAACTAGCTACTTGCTAGGATTACAGAAATTAGTAGTTGTGGACTGCTGAGTCTGTACATATTGATAACATTACCTGATGCAGTGGGATCCATACCTTCTGGATCTGAACTTTCACTTAGACTTTGACAGATTTCAGAAATGGAATGAATGCATGGACTCTGTAGGGTTTTGTTTCTTGATTTTGTGCATGCACGTTTTCCAAACATTTAGCACATCATTTAATAGTTGTAAGCTCCCAACAACCCGGCAATGCCGGGGGCTGCTTTGCCGCCCTAAGGAAGCCGGGCAGCAACAGAGCCACGTCACCTGGCGTCATGATGTAGGCGGGGGGGCGGAGCCCACATTCCAGGCTCCACTCCCGCCCAAGCCAGTTGCTCTGTGAAAAGGGCAAAAAGGCTGGTCAGGGAGTGACGCCTGCCTTGCCTGTTCTGTGCTTGCTTAGTTGGTCCCGTGCCCCAGTGTTATGTTAAATAGTTAGTAAAGTGGCCCTTGTTTACTTCCAAACTGTTGTCTGTCTCTTTATTCCGACTGGGGGGGCAAATGGAATGTGCTTTCCATGAGTCTTAAGTATCCATGATGTTACACTTTAACAGAGTGACTGGTCCAAACGAAGAAGGTCCATTCTACTGGTGTAGTTAAAAAACTAAAGAGATGGCCAAAGGCATCTACAAAGTACTACTACTTACCTCCAGAAATGTAGCTCAAATCCTTCACATTTATCTTTGCATTTCAAGCATGGGGCTCCAAATCCTTCTTCATGCCCTAAGCCCATCTGTAAAAACACAAACACCACCCACAAAAAGTATTATTTCTATAACAGATCTGAGCCCTCCTCTAAGTCACATGGTAATTCATTTTTTAACTTTCTGTACAGCATTCAAATTTTGGTCCTATTTTATTTGTTTATTGCCTTACAAGTGTTACAGGGACTCTGTTGCTTGGTGTATTTTGTACTATTTGACCTCTAAAGAAGGCTCTCATAAGCCGAAATGTGTCAGGACATACACTGTCCTTTATTTGTGTATTTGTTACTTTGAACATTTTATGCGGCTTTATTTGGGCCCCTATAAGGTTTTTATATGTCTTTGAAATAAACACTCTCTTGTATACTTACTTATGTTTTTAACTTTTGGCCCTCAGTAAGTTTTCTAAACTTCTTTTGGAGGTTTGTGCTTAGTTGGTTTAGATTCCCCCCCCCTTTTGGGGGGGTGAAATCAAATGTAACTTGAACCTTGTAAAGTCCACTCAAATCAGATCAGCACAAATGCAGTCAGATTTCTCTTTGACATTTTTGGCAACAACAGTTCATATTCCCAATAGAGCAAACTGATACTAGACTGCTTTTAAAAGCTACTTGGCTCTTTAAAGTGGAATTATGATTAGAGAATTTAGCTACCTGAATTTATACAGGGAGCTAGTTAATTTTGTAAAAAATTACAAAACATGGCATGTGGGAGCAATCAGTCACCAGCACCCATGGATCCAGCTCATAGTTTATTCTTAAAAAAACAACAATTGTGACAATACTCAGACTTCCCCTGCCAAATTCAGTATGTTTTTCCAATTATTATCATATGCATAAGCAAGATATTTCCAGATGACTCAAAAATTCACTGTGAACCATACACAATACATCTATGAAACATACTATAGTCATTCTTGCTTTGAGGATTGAATACAAGCAGCACTTTTGCTACTGAAAACATGAGGAGGGTTCCCTTTACCCCCCCCCCAAAGGCTATGCTGGGAATTGGGGGGCCTGGGCGGATAAAAGCCATGTAGGGTGGGGACTAGAGTAAGGAGAGGAACTGTATGAGATTGAGTGAAAAAGATGGGTGGATGCAGCCCTATATCAAGGGTTGCTAGGCCTCCTGCCTCCAGTACCTGCTGCTGTTCAGAGTGGTGGCAGGAGAAAAATATTTTAACAATCCACCACCATCCTCTATGTTTATTTATTTATTTATTTTTCATACTTTTAACCTGCCCTCCCGCCAAGGCGGCTCAGGGCGGCTTACAATAATTAATACCAATATACAATTAAAACCAGTTATCACAACTAATACAACGCCTAACCATAAAACATTACAATAAATTCAACCTACTGAGATTTAGCAGCCATCCGTTATAAAGTGCTAGTGCTTAAGTGATATGGCCAGTGTGGCCAGGGCTATTAAAACGCTTGTCGGAACAGCTCGGTCTTCACCGCTCTACGGAATTGTTGAAGTTCCTGCAGAGCTCGAATTTCAATTGGGAGCTCGTTCCATAGCATCGGTGCAGCTAGGGAGAATGCCCTGGTTCTTGTTGCTGTTAACTTAGCATCCCTAGGGCCAGGGGGGACCAGGCGGTTTTGTGTCCCGGATCTCAGTGCTCTCAGGGGAACTGGGTTGGTACTGGGTTTACCATGGAGTCTCCACAACCCATTGTCACTGCCAGGCTGTACCCAGTAGCGATGTACAGTTGTCAGTGATATCACAAGCCCTCATTTCCTCACCCCTCTGCCCTCCAGCTAATTGCCAGCCTGCCAACCCTACCTATATCTATAATTATAGAGTTAAGCTTTGAAACTAGCTCAGATTCGGGAAACACTAAATTTCAAAATAGACAAGATATGGCTTAGTTTGCAAGACAGAGTAAAAAAAAGCTGATTAGCTTAAAGATCAACAGAGTATTATTGTTTTCTAAAAAGGGGAAATGGCTGTAAACATGTCAACTCTATTACTCTTCCAACAGAAGTTTGCTTTATGAAATAAACCTGATTTTTTCCTATCCAGTGTTGGGATACAGTACATGAGGATGGATACTCAGTACTGCTCTGCTCACATCAGATTTAGCATGCTTCATTTTATTATTTAACAGCTGGCCAGAGGCCCTGAACTTTTAAAAAGAGAGCACGAGAGAGGGCAAATCCAAATCCATAAAGTATAGTCAGACTAATCACAAGTAGTTCTTCAGAATGGCAGTAATCCTTCTGTATCTATAGTAAAGAGATCTAATGTGGTCTTATATTACTAATAATAGGGTCTTTGTTTTCCGTTAGATCAGTGTAACTTACTCTGCAGATCATGGACAGCCATATTTGCAGTTCCTATCAATCCAAAGAGTCACATGAGTACTGTATGACCTGCACACCAACTCAAACATGGACAAACCAATATCATAAGCGTCTCCAGAGGTGTCAACCAAGGATGTATTCTTGCTCCCATTTTGTTTAATTTTTATATTAACTTGATAGCAAAGTCTCTTGAAAGCGATATCTACCACCATCCCAAACTGGCATTACATCTGCTCACAACTCTCCTTTATGCAGACAACATTGTATTACTGTCCTTAACTTCCACAGGTTTAAAGCAGTTATTGAGAGCACTTGCTGAGTTCTGCGACAAAGAAGAACTAACAATCAACTTTAATAACTCTGAAGTGCTTATATTTTCTAGACAGAAAACCAAGCACAGATGGATGATTAAAGGAAATAGCATAGAACAGGTCAAATGCTACAAATATTTAGGGATAGTCTTTCATTCTTCTGGCTCTTGATCTGCTCAATTAAAATAAATCAAAGCAAATGCTCAAGGAAGTCTAACAGCGCTATTGAGATTTTTTTTACACGAAGGGAGGACAACATATACCACCCGTGATTAAAGTTTTTGATGTGAATGTTGAGAACCAAATGCTGTTTTTATTAAAACTCTGTACTCCTGCAATCTACACAAACCAAATTTATAAGATCCATTCTGAACTTACCAGCTTGCATACCAAATTCAATATTACGCCTAGAAACAGGCCTGATTTCCATTGACGTTTGGGTGTGGCTTTCTGAGATGAGGTATTAGCTGAAATGAAACTATTTTCCCAACAAGTCTAGCTCCATTAACTTTGTTGGATCATCATCAATCAAGATGGAAAAAGTCCCTGAACTTGAAAGTACAGAAAATGGGACTGTTGCCAAATAACCTGCTGAATGTGGGATATACAAGAGTGATATGTGAAATCAGCCAAAGATATAAAGATATCAAGCTACAACCAGAGGTCATTTTGGGGGGGATCGCAGTTCCCCCGGGTGAGGTACAGGGGCGGGGCACATGACAAAGCCCCAGCTTCCGGCCGCCCCGCTTCCGGCCCTCATTCAGCCAGGAGGAGGCAGGAGAAGAGGGAGGGTAAGTTGCTTCCTCCCTGCCTCTCCCCACCCCTGCCTGCCTGGGGCCAGGGAGGGCCTTGGCGGGGCTTCCTTGCACTCCCGCCGGCCTTGCAGGTCCACCGCCGGGCCCCTCATGGGGCTCAGCAGTGGAGCTGCAAGGCCACTGCCGGCGGCCAGGACTGTTGGGGGCGGGGTGTGTGGCCTTATGACACACTTCCAGTGATGTCAGGGGGTGTGGCCTTATGACACTTCTGGTGATGTCAGGGTGTGTGGCATATGCTAATGAGTTCCCCTAGCTCTTTTTCTACGAAACAACCCCTGGCTACAACAGCATCTATTCTGCTAGGAAATAGTACTACATAGAATATAGCCAATTCAAACTAGCAAATTATTTAGGAACTCTCACAGTACTGAACCTAAGATCAGCTTTTTCCCAGGCACATTTTTTGGGTATTTTTATATGTGCATGTGTGTGAGTTTGTGTGCACCTGAAAGTCATGGCGACCTCTGGTGACTGTCCCCTACTGGGGGCCTGAAGAATATTTATAGAGAGGTGGCTGAATAAAGCCTGCCCCCACCTCCTGCCTCTGTTATTTCAAGGAGGTCTCCCATCTAAGTACTTGCCAGTCGACCCTGCTTAGCTTCCGAGTTCTGATGAGATCAGGCTTGCCTGGACTATCCAAGTCAGGGATTTTTTTTGGGGGGGGGGGTTGTAACCAGGCACATTTTAATGTTCTCCCCTTAGCACTTTTAAAAGGAAGATACCAAAAAATCCTGTATCCTGAACACATTTGTCCTTGTGGTTACCAATAGGTTGGATCAATACAGCATGCCCTTTTATACTGCCCTTTTTACAAAGACATGTGTGATGATCTTTAATCTCCATTATTACTAAAATCCCCAGGAAGAGATGAATTTTTTTAATCTTACTGTTCTCCTTATAGATAAATCACATCAGACTATGGTGAAAGTTGCAAGATATTGTACTAAAGCAAGATTGTTCCCAACCTCATTGGAGAAATAGAATGGACACTGCACTTTTAAAATGTTAATGCTGTAACAAGGATGCTATGTGTGTGTGTGTGTGTGTGTGTATATATATATATATATATGTGTGTGTGTGTGTGTGTGTGTGTGTGTAATATTGCATTTTTATCTTAATTTATTGTGTTTATTTCTGCTGGCCATTGACTATGATAATCAGTCACAAACAATAATTACCACAGCTCTTCTGAACATCTAGAGCAGAGGTGTCAAACTCATTTGTTATGAGGGCCGTATCTGACAGAAATGAGACCTTGTTGGGCTGGGCCATGTGTATTATAAAATGTAATGCCAGGTAACAGAGATATAAACTTTATAAAGGACACAGACAAACATAATTTAAGATTATTTAAACTTTAAATAAAACATGCTTAAAACACTAGCACTCTTGCAATATGTTGCCTATTTAACGGTCTTTGATAACTGACACCTCTTACTCTGAATTATGGCATCAAAATGTCTGTGCTGTAGCAATCTTGAGTATGCTGTTCAGGTATGTATCTGTAAGCTGCAAACCTACTTTTGATTTATTGACATTCATTACAGAAATCTCAAGCTCAGAATTATGAGCCTAGGACCCAGGAGAAAACATGAAATGGCTGGGCATTACAAGCTTTTGAACATAAGTTGCTTCATAGTTCTGACAAGAGCTGTCCTTGAAAGGGCAGTTCTTGAAAGAGCTCTCTCAGCCCCACCTACCTCACAGGGTGTCTGTTGTGGGGAGGGGAAGGGAAAGGAGTTTGTAAGCCACTCTGAGACTCTGAGTGAAGGGCGGGGTATAAATCCAATCTCCTCTTCCTCCTCATGTGCTGGTCAAGAACATGAGAAGGCATGTTTGTCTACAAAACTATAGTCTTCCCCAGAGAAATAACTACAACTTCCTTCAAAGGAAATGTACTGGGTGAACTTGAACACACATTCTCAGCCTAATCAACCTCACTGGCTTGTTGTTATGCCTTCTCTAAAATAGTTCACATTGCTTTCTTATTGAGAAAGACTGGATCATGAGGCCATGAATACAGTGAAAAGGGGGAGGAAGACTGGATCATGAGGACATGGATACAGTGAAAAGGGGGAGGGAACCCAGTTGCACCCAGGAGAGCCCTGGCATAAGGAGCCCAACAGAATACACAGACACTGTAGCAAGGCATATAAAAGCTCATACCTTGAACAAAACTTTGTTGGTCTTAAAAGTGCCTGGTATTTCTCCTGTGCAATTGAGGCAGCAAAACAAGCTCTCCCTCCCGGGAGGAGCCTCAGCCAGTGGATGGAAAGAAAGGCTTCCCTTTGTCTCCTGGCCAGGAAGTGAGGTCTGGCTGGTTCCCTCCCCCCCCCAGAAGGAGGAGGAGGAGGAGGAGGCGACTCAGCCAGTGCTTTACCAGACTTTCTCAATCATACAGGCTTGCCTATCTATCTCTCCTGTGCAACTGAGAGTCTGGTAAAGCAAGCTGCGACGTAGCAGCAGCAGCATAATTGAAAAGTGAAGCAGAAAACAGCCAGTTCCACTGTGGGCCTGATAGAAGCCCTCCAAGGGCCTGATCTGGCCCACAGGCCGCATGTTTGACACCCCTGGAGTTTTACCACGCAAGCAGGATCAAGTCCACAACTAAAGAACGCAGCCCCCTCTTCCTTTAGAGGAGCAGAAAAGTTTGATGCAGCAAAGAGTGATAGCTGTCTGGACTGGGGTGCATATGAGCATGAGAGAGGAGTGGGTACAAGCATAATTTCACCCAGTGAATTCCCATCAACCAAAAGAGCCAAAATACTACTTTATACCTTGGGCAGCACCCCAAATACATAAAAATATTAATATAATTATTTAATTAACCAAAGTACCTCTGTGCCAGGGAAGCTAGGTGCTTTGGTAAAAGACCACTATGCACTCTGTCTGCCATAACTGAGATGGGCAGCAGGGGAAAAGGGGGGGGGGCAATCAGCATCACTGGTGACACCATGATTCCACTTCCTGGTCTCACCAGAAATGACACCATAACATCATTGGCAAGCCCCCCCCCCCCCAAAAAAAAGTTTCCCACCAGCTGCCAGCCTGAGACTGGTAACCGTACTGTGAGTGACTGAGACTGTCCCTGATGCTGGAAGTTTTATTTTATGGACTAGTGAATGCCCATGGAATAGTGGTATGCCACATTCCATCACCTTACTCAACTGCATACATGGATCTAGCCTCAAACTCAAAACCCCAGTATCTATACAATCTTGATATAATCATATGGTCAAATTGCATTGTATTTTAAAAATAAATTCATTTTATATTGGACCCACAATAATGATAACATTATCTAAATTTCTAAAAAAGTACCCACTTTCCTGAAATATGGGACATACACCATGAGGAACAGACCTTAAAAGAGCCATGTGTGTCTCCTGAGTCACTAAGTTAATTACTTAAGCACATAAGAGAAGCCATGTTGGATGAGGCCAATTCATCCAGTCCAACACTCTGTATCACACAGTGGCCAAAACCTAGGTGCCATCAGGAGGTCCACCAGCTGGGCTTACACGTGTTCGATAAGCATACATATGTTTGATGTGTTGCAGTCTGCACTTGCATCATGTTAATACATTATGCTTCTATTAAGAACATAAGAGAAGCCAATGTTGGATCAGGCCAATGACCCATCTAGTCCAACACTGTCACACAGTGGCCAAAAATACCAGGTTCCATCAGAAGGTCCAGCAGTGGGGCCACCCTGTAAGAAAAAAATCCAGTGCAAACAATGAAAATAACTATCTGCATGTAGTTTCATTCCATGACATGGGACAGCTCAGACTAGAACAACATTCTTGGCAGGGTTCCATTAGGGATGAAATCAGAAGAATGCTTATTAGTCATATTTTGAGAAAAACTAAAAGAATGGTTTCTTTGAGATATCAACCAACCATCAACATTTCAAATAGGTCTAGCTCAGTGCTGGACGAGCAAATACACCTTAGGTTAGTTCTCATAAATACACAGAGGAAGCTTATTGACATTCTTGTTACATATGTGGATTTTGATACAAATAGAAAGTGAGAATGATAGCAGATATGGAATCCTGATCACTATAGTGGTGGACTTTTTTTTGAACGTGTGGGGGACTTTGTAAGTCAAGGAAAGGGCAGACAAAATGTAGCAGAAAAAGACTAGGAAACTTAAGTTTGTTCCTTGTCATGTTATGTGATTTAAATCTATTGTAATGGCCTTTTGGAAGCCTTAAGTAATTTTAGGATTGGAGAAAAGGAAAGTCTGTGGTTATTTAAAAACCTGAGTGCTAAATTTTCATGGAATTTCCAACTGCAGAGTTAGATTTCACCTAAAATTGGAAGGCATACCAGATCCATAGTTTACTGGATGTTACCTCCCTGCCTCCATTTTGGATGCCAAACTTTCATGTTGGATAATCAGGCTTGTCTTTTCATCTTCTAGGCTCTGCATCAAGCCTGAACAAAGGTTATATAAGGAGTCTTCCTCAATCAGAAAGAAGACTGGTGATCAGACCATAGCTAAGAACCTCCAATTATCACATCAGTGCTCAGCTTCTCACAGAAATACTCCATCTGTGGATATTATTATATCCTCTACTTTACCTCTTTGATTGGGCATTACCTGTCATCAGATGCAATCAGAAGGGTTGTTTGATCCGATATCATCTTCTCCCTACCGGATTTAACGTGCTCGTCCAGACAGCAATATCTGTCTTCCCCAGTCATTGGCCCCCTGTCCTCACCCCCAACTTTCCCGACACTAGAAAAACTCCGGCATTTACGGATTGAATTTTTCTCACCGCACATTTCCAGCTGTCTGATCTCTCCATTGTGCACTCAAGCTGTTTGGGAGGTCTGCAGGTTCTGCTCCCTACCATTCCCTCCCCGATAGCGTTATGCACATAACTACATATTCTCATCTGGCAAATAAGCAGTTTTGCTCATGTGCAAAGTAGACTTTGCTGTAGTCTGATTGGTCAACCACAGGGTGAGGTGGGATTAGGGTGGTGTGTCTGGTCAAAACTCTCTGGAACAAATAGTTTTGGAGTAATTAGAGGCATGGCCAGACCTCACCAAGCTTGTTGTGTGACTGCAGCCATAATTTACATCCCGATTGCTTCACCCAGAAGTCATATCCATATTAGGCTGTCCACCTCCAGGCCTCATTTCCTGTTGTTTGAATTTGTTCTTACCCCCTCCCTTTCCAGGGACAACCCAATTTTATCCTTTTGGCACAATTGGAGCACACAGTTGGTCCAGTGACTGCCTCCCTCATTCCTAAGCCCATTAAGAAAAGAATCTTTCTTAGCTTGGAACAGAGGGAGGCCAAAATCTTTTGTTTTTGAGCCACTTTGCTTGCTCTACTATTGGAAACAGAATCCTTCCCTAAATTGAGTTTTTACCTCCGCTGACACTGCCCTGGTTTCATGAGCTGCTTAGCCTTCCATGGGATGCAAAACACAGTCTGGTTTTTCTCCCTCAAATTCATGTCTTGTCCAGCAACCTGGACCCCTTTGTGTGATACTTTTGTGAAAATCGGCTCTATTCGAGAAATGACAATATTCATGGGGACGTCTGTCTATAGTGTATGTGTTCCCAACCACATGCAACAACAGGGAGTTCCAGTAGATTTAGGATATTTTGTGATGTCCTTGGTTTGCTGTGTATCTACTACATTTTTATCCTACTCTCCCCTGTGTTATAATGGTAATTTACGAAGGTCCTACATGCTTTCCAGAGAATGGATCCCAGCTGCTTGTGAAGGGACTCAAAAGATTTATTTACTTTGAATACAACTTGGATTTAGAGACCTTAACTGTAGCAACTCCAGCAGACATCTTAACAAAACCCATAGCTGCTTCTTCCCAGAAACCACTAGGAGGCAGATGGCTTCTTCTTATGTTAACTTGTTCTTAACTGTATCATCCTGTGTAATTCTTTGCCACATTCCAAGGTGCTTACAGCAACATATGTGGCTCTTCCCTCCTCCGGTGAGGTTAGACAGAGTGGAAAAAGGAGGGGGAAGTAGTACAAGGTCACCTAATGAACTTCATGGCAGAATGGGGATCTGAAGCCTGTTCTTAATCTGATAGGCTACCCATTACATCACACTCACTTTCACTGAGTACACCATGTGGAGACATCCGGGGTCTTTGCATGTACTTTCCTTCAGTTTCCTCTGGTGGATGGTGGCTCCTTTGGAGTGATGAGGAAGTCCTGCTCCTTGCTCTGCAGGTGGTGGGTTTTGCAAAGGCCTCTAGGGAACTCCATGGAATGACATTATTGACCTACCTTGTTACATACAAGGTCTGAAAAGACCTCCAAGGATTAGTACATTGGAAGGATTTATCAGAATGTATTGGAACACCACAGATTTCTGTAACTCCTTGAAAATTCTATGGGCCATTTCACCGAAACGTTCCCCAGTGCTTTCAGGTGAGTTTTACCATAGTTTACTTTCTGTCCACCAAGCCTCTTAGCGTGGGTGTGGCAATTTCCTGTTCTGGCACTGTGATGTGATCGGTGAAGGCCAATGATCACATTCACCTTCCAAACTCAGGCCTCATTACTGTTGAGGTGGAAAATCTGTGCCTGCACAAGACCCCTCCAGACAGCATGTGGGCAATCCCATGACTGAATGTGCCTCCAGTCAAAAAAAATTCTTGAACTCAGTAAACTGTCAGGGTAGGGAACTAGTCTTAAACCCAACTTTCTGCTATGTAATTTTCTATGTGGGAGATTTCCCCCCCCCCCCCCCAGAGGAGCATTTAGTCATGGGAATCCTCAAATGCAGGCAGGAGTGACATAGTCTAAACCAGGGCTTTTTTTGTAGAAAAAGCCCAGCAGGAACTCATTAGCATATTAGGCCACACCCCAGACAGCACAGCTCATTCGCATATTAGGCCACACACCCATGTTACCAGAAGTGTGGTCATCCAGCCACACCCACCTTTTGCTTCTTATTCTCTTTACCTTGTTTGTTGTCAAAACCCAGGGCTTTTTACATGTTAGGCCACACACCCCTAATTGTAGCCAATCCGAATGAGTTTCTGCTGTTGGGTGTGGCTTATTATGGTAATGAGTTCCTGCTAGGCGTGGTCAATTTGGGAGCCAGCCGGAAGTCCATTCCTGTGCGTTCCTGCCCAAAAATAGGCCTGGTCTAAACAAAGATAAGGTAGCCAATTCTGGGTAGAAAAATACCTGGAGTTCTGGGGGCAGAGCCTGGGGAGGGTAAAGTTTGAAGCAACTGCTTTCTCCAGTGGAACTGATCTCGGTGGTCTGCAGAACTGTCACAATTCCAGGAGAACTCCAATCCCTGCCTGGAGGTTGGCAATCCTACAAGGGTTTCCCACCACAGTGATAACTAAGAGCTCTAGCCAGGGAAAATGTGAGTACACCTTCTCCACATGCCAAAAATCATAGCGAAGTTCACTTTCCCATAAAACTGGATCAGAAAGGCAGTGAACCCAGCTGAGAGATTTGTACCCCTTGCGACCAGGAGAAGCAGAAGGTGGAAATAAAATATATAAATGAGGGACCAAAATAATAAATTTGTACCAAATGCTCTATACTCTCCATTAATGGCATCGGCTTTTTTAGATTTTCTCTCACCCCATGTATCAATTCAAATGCGTAGTGTAGCGCATTGTATTAAGAAGACTAGGAACCATGAGGAAAAAACAAATCAGTTAAGTCAATTTTATTTCCTATCACAGAAAATGAAATGTCTACTAATCTCTTTTAATTAGGTTATTTCAAATATTCTGAACCTGATGAAAATTTTATATTACCATTTTGTGGCCATGCCTGAGGACTTTGTAAGCAGCTATCACTTTTTTAATCTGACTGTTCCTCCAATGATTTCTGGATGGCATATATGTGGCCTCCCCCTCCCCTCATTTAATCCACACAACCACTGAGGCAGGCAGGTTGGCCTGGACCAAGGTCACCACACCTCATCCAACTCCCAACCATGACACCACACTGGCCTCCTATATTGTAAGATCAATCATATGTTATTTACAGTTCAAAAGCATTTTAAGCATTCAGGACTTGTAAGCAGGTCTACTTGGCAGTTGTTATGGAAGGGGGGGATGGTGTCTTGCTGGGAAACTCCCTTGGTCCAAGGGTTCCCTGGAAAGCACTCTGGTAATTAGCTGCCACCATTCAGGGACCTCTTCAGAACATCTAGACTGACCTGCTGAGAAGGCATCCTTCTAGCACAGTATTGGATCAATAATGAAGTAACTGGGCAGAAGCCCTGGAAAATACCTTGGAGCAAACTAGTGCCTCTGAGAACTCGCTTGTAGGAAAGAGATTAAGGAAAACATCCCAGAGATATAGATATAGGTTTATTATAAAATACAGGGGGGAATAAAGGAAAAGAGTGGTTGGATTAAAAAAAATGATTAAAAGGATGCAAAACAAAACAGAGAAAACGCACACAGTAACACAGCACAGAGATTTTCAAATAAAGAGCCTTACAGTGATCTAACTGACCTAAGAACACTACCTAGGTTGTAACAGGTTCCTCAGAGCAACCTCCTGTGGACCCCAGTTTTCACTAAAGATAAGGGAAAATTTCAGATGCCCAGATATTTATGATCAATGGAATTGGACCTAGGTCAGCCTCCTCTCTAACAGTAACAAGCTGATTTAGCCAATGACAGCCAAAGCTCAGTCTCTGATGTCAGAGGCTACTGTTACCAGAGGCTTATAAAATGATAGTCTCACACCCTCCAGCATCTGGTACCGGCCTTCAACTTCCATGACAAATATGTTGTCCGGCCAAAACCAGCTTATCCTTTGTTTTAAAAAGATTAACTCTGGCAGGATGGTCCAATAAAGTATTTTAATGTAAACCCCAGTTGTCCAACATACCAGAAGCTCTAGGTGGCACCCCTGAACCCTAGAAAGGTTTTAGGCTTTCTGTCACAGTAGTCCTATTTGTTTATTTTAAACATTTATTAGCTGCATTTCCACTTGCAGGACTAAAGGTAGCTTACAATGTAACTAAAGCAACAATTATAAAAAAAATACATAAAAGACCACAATTTAAAATCTCAATCAGGATTGCCAATAAATAAACAAAAAAACTCTACATTAGTCAAATGCAGACCTAAATAAAACTGTCAACGGAGTTTACTTCCAGGAAAGTGTTCTTAGGATTGTAGCCAAAATTAAGTGCTTTAGAATTTTATTTTCACATATTAACTTGGCTGGCACCTTGTTTAAGTTCTCTGATTTTGGTACAGTGCCTTAGCAGGGGATTTATTCAGGAGAAAAGAACTGTGCAGTTTTCTTGAAATGAGAGATGGGCTGAAATCCTGCACTGGAGTTTAATAATAAGTCCCACTGAAGGCAGTCAATGTGTTCCCCACAAACATAAATTATCTCTTTCTCTGGCTGCCTTAAAAGCCTAAAGATTGGCAGATTTCAGTCAGTAGCATATCTTATAATATCCATAACAACTTTTTTGAATCTCCCAAAAGCGTGCACTGCAGATGCAGAAATACTTCATGTCAAACTTTTGTCAAATTCTAACTGAATGCTAAACAATATACTTAAAACTGTAACAAATTGGCCGGCATTAAGTTTTTAAAAGAGGATGGAATCAATTTCTCCATAAATGGAGCTCTGAAAGAAAGAAAGATTCAGAGGTCATTTGAAATATTGCCAAAAGAGGTTTCTGCATGTCAGTTGCTAAAAATTGTGGTGTTTTTTTAAAAGTCTGGCACTTCAAACATGCCTAGCCTGATTTCAAGGCAGCCTGTGTACAGAGACATTACAAATATACTGATTGAAGGCATCTGTTTCACAATGCCTTCATGACTAAAATATTACTTCAGAGCCAAGTTTTTTAAATGGTAACAGGCTAGTCTAGCATTTGAAAAAGAAACTTTACTTTCATCAACTTGGAATGTTTCTAGGGAGTCAAAGCTATGTGTTTTTTTAGTATTAGAATTTGTAAAATTTTAGTTTCTTTCTATGGCCATTCAAGCACATATGTGGAGACTTACACATACTAGATTCACTGAGACATAGACAATATACTAGATCAGTGATCGCAAACCTTTTAGAGACAGAGTGCCCAAACTGCAACCCAAAACCCACTTATACCACAATTTAACCTGAATCCTGCGGTTTTTAGTTTAAGAGCCAGCATGGTGTAGTGGTTAAGTCTGGCAGACTTTAATCTGGAGAACCGGGTTTGATTCCCCACTCCTCCACATGAACCCTGCTGGGTGACCTTGGGCCAGTCTGTTATCTCAGCCCCACCTACCTCACAGGGTGCCTGTTGTGGGTAGAGGAAGGGAAGGCAATTGTAAGCTGCTTTGAGACTCAAGACAGAGAAAAGCAGGGTATAGAAACCAACTCTTCTTATTGTGAGGAGAAGCCAGAAATATGCTACCCTGGGCTCCTTGGATGAAAAGCAGGAAAAATGCACTAAATATCCTCAAAGGCCATCACAAAAGACCATATCAGCAGGGATTGGTTAACACTGGCCACATTCTTCAACATGGCCTGAGTCATATCTAGCAGGGGACAAAGGTGAGAACCTCTTGCAATTACATCTTCCATCTTAGCAATTGAGTAAGATCTGGGCCGAGCTGGTCTCTCCTCATTCTGCAGGTATAAAACCCTAGAAGTGGCTAGAGGTGTGAGCCTTTTGGCTACTTGGCATTCTGATCTCACTCATTACTGGTTTATTAAAATATTGATATCCTGCCTTTCCTTGTGGATCAAGGCAGCTTACACGTCACAGCAAAACAGATACTCCATCCCCAAAGATGCATGAAGCTTATACCCCATTTACACCCTTTAGGCATAGTGGCTCAAGCCCAATAGTTCACGTGCACTCCAAGGCACATACGACGTTCCAGGACAAGTGGCTTTCCCTAGGTTTTCAGACTCACATACAATAAGGATACACATTCAGAGACCGTGAAGGACCCTTTATTCACTTTGGAATCTTATTAGACTCCAATATTGTTTTCATTCAAAGCATATCACATTTTGTAATCTGCTTAATGATTGATGCATTCAGTCAATCACACTTTTAATCCACCTTGAATCCCAATGAGAAAGGTGGACTATAAATTAAAATAAACTCTAGATGCACACTGAAATTTCTTTGCCTGCAAAAACCCTCGGGTTTAGTTCCTGGTATTTCCTGTTAACAAGCCTCAGATTCTGGGTAGAGACCCTTCTCCGCCTAAAATCCTGTAAAGCCAATAGAAGAAGATTTATACCCCACCATTCACTTGGGAGTCTCAATGCGGTTTACAAACTCCTTTCCCTTCCCCTTCCCCTCCCCACAACAGACACCCTGTGAGGTGGGTGGGGCTGAGAGAACTCTGACACAAACTGCTCTTTCAGATACAGCTGTGCCAGAGCTTGTGACTGACCCAAGGTCACATCAGCAGGTGCAAGTGGAGGAGTGGGGAATCAAACCCGGTTCTCCCAGATTAGAGTCCGCGCACTTAACCACTACATCAAACTAGCTCTCTATACAGACAGTGAAAAAGGCTGAGCTAGACAGATATGGTGTAAGGTAGTTTTACATGTGTGTATGAACCAGTGTAGCATAGAGGGTAAGAGCATGAACTATGGCTGGGGGAAACCTCCATCAAAATATGAGGTCAACTATCAGTTCACTATATAGCCTTAGGCAAGCCATCCTCTTTTAGCCCCACTTTTCATCTGTAATATGGGAGCAATAATTTTTGTTGGTGTCACAGTACTATTGTGAGGATAACTGAAAGGATGTGTATAATATTAACTGATATATGAAAAGACTGACCATTTATTGTTATTAAATACAAGATTAATACAAAAATATAGAATAATTTCCTTAGAGCTATGGTCCATGGTTACCTTCGCTTATAAACTGAAGACTTGGTTTCTCTTTAAGAGGGGCTATTTCAGCAGACAGATTTAATTGCATCACTTCACATTTTTATAATGTCCATTTAAGAAGATTACTGGAATTACTCCTCCCCACAACTACCATCCCACAGAAATATCACGCACAGTGCAATCTTTTGTAGAGTACCATCCTTCTAAGTCCACTGAAGTCAAAGGGCTTAGAAAGGTGGAACTCTACTTTGCACTGTGCTGGTGACTGCCTAGGCCAACTTCAATAGACTTCCCAAGAGGATGCAGGTTTATACTGCTAATCAGCAGGGATGACCAAAAAGTAGAATAATTTTATTTGTACAATCTTAACTTGTAGTAAAGCATTTGGAAACTGGTTACAAACAGAAGTTTTCCATTTTAGCCTTCCTGTAAAACTACGAAGTTCTGTCTATTATTAATGGATGAAAACAGGAACCGAACTGCAGTTTTCACTTTGAACTGGTTTCCAAGGCAGCAGCCTGAAAATACCAAGCATTAGGACAGGCACTGGCACACACCAATGCCAAGTGGCATTTTGCAATCAACAGAAGGAGAAACTTTGCTTCTGCACGTTAAGTATTACTTGAAGTGCACAATTTTTGCCAGACTGCCTCTTGCATTATTCATCTATAGACCAGAATTTATATTTCATATAAAGACAGATGCTCACAATTACTATTAAAGGAGTGGCCTACCAATGATGTCTCTCCTCCCTCTCTTTGCAACCAGAAGAATGTTTTTACAGAGACACAAATTCTGTACAGTTAATGTCTGCGAGATGCTTCAATGCCAGCCTCTCCTTGCCTCCAGCAAACTATGAGATCACAGCATGCAACAGTAAGGCAAGGCTATGACCCAGTGACACATTTTATGGAGTTCACCAGTGTCACAGACAGGGCACAGCCGATGCTAGCTTAGAACAAAGGCTTAACTAACAGGGATTTAATAAAGCATCAACTGTTGAGCCTCTCTTCATTTCCATGGCAAAGTTAATGGGAAACACAGACCGGGGGGGGGGGATTATAGCCTCTGTGAAAAAATATACGGTGCATCAGGCTAAGTGTATTGTCTCAGAGCCTCAGATTTGAACAAACTCCTGAAATACAAGGGGGGAAAATCAGGTAAATATATATTTATACACCATTTTTCTCCCCAAGGGGGAGTAAAGCTTTGCATGCAAGAATGATCTGACTAATTTTAAAGATAGTCCTAGCAAATTAATACCCTCCATGAATTATTGTATGAAGCATCAATAATTACCAAATCTTGAGTGCTCAAACTTAGAAGACAATACGGACTTTGTGAAAAAAAAATCTCTTTTTAAATACATAATATTTTCTTAGAGACCATAGATCCAGAGTTATTGTCCTCAACTGATGCAACCTTCATGCATGATATGAAATCTCAGGTCAATGCCCTGGATAAAGTCATACTTCTTCCTACTAGCCATATACTAGACATAGTAACTTGAATAACTGTTCACTGTGGTATTTCTCTGTAGTCACCCCTGGAGACCCTCATTTTCCATTGGCTCTTCTCCATGCTTTGAACTGCTATCTAAACCCACCTTTTCCCCACTGGGTTATTTCCTCTTCTACTGGCTGCATCTCCCTACCCTCAGTGGTCCACTAGAGCCATTAACAAACTGAGAACATTAGGATTAGACCCGTACCAACTTTTGGAAAGCGGCTATGCTAGGGCAAAAACCACTGTTTACCAGCGTCTCAGAGATATTGAGTTACAAACAGCTTATGCCGCACTTCCGCCTCTTTACAAATCTCTGAAATCCAAAACGTTACTGTCTGCTCCTTTATACCTAGCTAATATTTCCAACCCAAATCATAGATGGGCCTTTTCCAGAGCCAGATTTGACACTTTTCCATCTGCAGTTCTTTCCGGAAGATTTCAACGTATCCCCAGACATTTGAGATTTTGCTCATGCCCTTCCGAGTCAATAGAGACCCTCCCCCATATATTATTTCATTGCTCCCACTATGTAGAAGAAAGAGCCCTTTTGATTATGCCTTTATTAAGGTCATTTAGGTTTCAAGGACAATTAGTAATTCAGTCCGAGGAACTATTGCTGAAAACACCTACTGGAGGATAAATCCACGGCTATTTCAAGGAATGTTGCTAAATTTCTTTTTATTGCAATTATAAAGAGCAAGCACCTCCTTAATACTCCTTGAGAAGTTCTTTCTCTGTAATGCCTTATGACAATCTGGAGACTGTTTCTGACTCTGTATGCTGTTTGATGGGTCTTTGACCGTAATAAACTGATTGATTGATTGATTGATTGAACTGCTATCTAGAGGTGAAAATAAGCCTACATGGAGTCTGAAGCTGTACCTCCCAGTTTCCACTTCAAGCCTCCCAAAAGAGAGTACTAGTAAAAAAAAAAAAAAAGTAACTCACTCCTGCTTCTTCCTGTTTCCAGTTGAACCCTGGACAAAAAAAAATGAGACATTCAAGTAACTCTAAAAAGTTCAGTCTTGGGCTTTGTATCACCCCTAAGGACACAGAACACATGAATGTTTCCATTTGCTTCAATTTGCATATTAAGCTTGAGTCTGGTTTTCCTTAATTTTTCCAAAAGCAGACATGGAAGGCAAAGACCGGCCACCTTAGTGTTTAAGATCTGTCATGTTACATCATTCTTTTACCTTTAGTAATATTCTATGAAATGAGACTCATCTCAATGAATCACTGGTTGTCGGGACAGAATGACGCTGGGGAGAATATGCCATTTAAGCAGAACACCTGCTTTGCTTGCAGGCCCCACCACATTCATCCCAGGCATCTCCAGCTAAGAGGATGTCAGGTAAAAAGTGCTGGGAAAGACCCTTCTCTGCCTCAGATCCTGAAGAGCGGCTGCCAGTCAGAGGAGACAATACTGTGCTAGATGGACCAGTGGTCAGACTTAGGCTGCAGTCACACATACGAAATAATCCACTTTCAATGCACTTTCCAACTAGATCTCACCAGTTAACACAGTAAAATCCAGTTGGAAAGTGCACTGAAAGTGGGTTGAAAGTGGATTATCTAGTGTGTGTGATCACAGCCTTGGTACAATATAGTTTCATATGTTAAACCATCAGACACCTAGAGAAAGGAATAAGAAGATGGATGCACGTGACTATCAAGCACAGAGAAGACACAATAATTTGTAAATTCAAAGTAGTGCAAGAAACCCTTAAGACTCTCGGGGGAATCATGACTACGCAATGTGTTCACTTGTCTCCCGTTTGCCCTGCTACTGAATCTCTATCATTCCAAACTCAGCATAATCTCTTCACTGTTCATTTGAAGAGACTGACAGGAAATTACACTCCCATTTCTCCCACACACATACTACTTTCTTCCACCAAGTACAGCTTTTGAGAAACCAGAGACTAAGGTCTGATAAAAGGAGATGCGTGCCAGCTCATCTTTATCAACGGTAGCCATTTGCCTCTGTTTTTAAAAAGAGAAGACAGGTATAGCTTCAGTCACCTGGCATAACTGATAATTCTGAGCAAAAGTCAAAAGTTGGTGAAGCCAAAAATCGACACATGAACTTTATATGCATTATATGTAATGCCTGCTTGGTTTTAGGCTCTAAGATAGCAAATAGAAAAAGCAGATTTTAAGACTGACTTTTTCCATGGGCTGTCTAATTTTACACAGGGCCAAGTGACTGGAAGGCCTCAAGCCTTTGAGATTTATGTCCATCATTGCATCTGGGAGCCTGAAGTCTCAGAGCATCAAAGGTCTTTGCTGGGCTGCAGTCAATGGAGTCAACTTTTATGACTGCAGAACCCCACCAAGGAGTCTCTGTGATGCACAAAACTGCTGAAATCCTTTTGGAATATTAGAATGCATTCAGGTGCTGAGGATGGCATGAACTAATCCACATCACATTACTGAACTGAATTACATTTCTTGTACTATGGAACATAGAAAAGCAAGTCCATTTCAAATAATTACAGGAACTGTATTTGTGCAGAAGAATGAATAACTCATACTTCCTTACCCAGGTCTGCATTTACAAACCATCATATTCTGAGATAATACTGTTACTTTGAAACAACGCAGTGTTTATCCCCATGATGGCACACTGTTTATCTTTACTGAATTTTATATTATCCTAGAACTGGATCTTTTAAACCTTCCATAAACATTTATTTCCACTTATTTCTAAACAAAGGCCTTTTGGGTGGATGTATTAAAAACAATGAAGATATCATTCATAAATTTCTATTCATGGCAAAGTTCTGCCTCCTGCTCTCCACCACAAGATACATCTTGTAGGCAAACTTCAAGATATTCACTGGAGACAATTTTCATGTTTTCAACGTACTTACTCAAGAGACAGACAGGATAATTTCCTCAGCCTCTACTGAACATCTGTTTTAAAAGACCTCATATTACCTAGACAATTCAAAAAATGCACTGCCCCAAAGGTGAAGAGAGTACCATTCCTCCCAATTTGTTACAGTGACAAAATAATTAATACAAGATGGAAAATACATCTGTATCTTTAACAATTAGTGGTCAAAACACCCTGTGAAAGTCATCTGCATGCAATTAATTTTTAAAAAATTATTTTTATTCCAGCCTTCTTCCAAAAGGTGATCAAGGTAGTACACTCCCCTCCTTATCCACTTAACAATCCTGTAAGGTAGGCCAAGCTGAGACACAGTATCCCAAGGACATTTAGTGAGCTTTTGAGGCAGCTTGGGGGCTTGAATGCAGCTCACCTTGGCCCTGACCCAAGAGTCTAATGTAAATACCACCATCTGTCTGCAAAATGAGAGAAAGAGCTAAGCTGCTCAACTATCACTTTCATCGGCAGTTTAAATGGACTTTAAAATGGCCTTTTGTAATAATCTGATATTCCCATATGGAGCATAGCAAAGCATCTGATCAAAACCTGGCACAGAATCAGATATAAACAGAAAGCTGCATGTGACACCGCATCAGTAAGTTTCCTAGAGTCTGTTCTCACTTTTAAGTCACTGGCAATTATTTCATACCCCTCACCTATACTATATGAAAAGTGACACCATCTGAACAACCAAGCAAAGCCAGAGTACATAGTGGGCTGCATTCTTTCCCTGATTTTATTTCCAATGAATATGCCCTCTTGGGGGAAAAAAACTGAGATAAGAACTGTACATTTCCCTTCTATCTGTTGGGGGGGGGGGTTGGCTTTTAGAAGCAGATTAATTCTGCAGATACTAAATTCTGACCAAGAAAGTGAAGAAGTTTCACTTAATTTTGTTAGATTTTTATACATTACTTTTCTCCCCAGTGGGGACCTGAAGGAGCTGATAACACTGCTCTCCCCTTCTCTTCACAACTACCCTGTGAAAGAGGATCAGGAGAGAGAGACACAGAGAGAGACACAGAGAGAGAGAGACAGAGAGAGAGAGAGAGAGAGAGAGAGAGAGAGAGAGAGAGAGTGTGTGTGTATAGGTCACCCAATGAGTTCCCATGGCAGAGTCAGAACTAGATTTGAACCTCCATCTCCTGTACCCCCTGCTGGCTCGGTAATTTACCATCAAATTCATCACTTAAGACTGCTTCTGCAACTCCAGTTTATTTACACTAATAGTTCAGAAATGTAATGGTTGATGTTTGTGGACTGTGCACAAGAGTATCATGGGATGGAGAAAGCGTTGATCGGAACCTGGCATTTATGTGAAAATGCAACATTACACTCACTGGGGCTGTGACCTTATGCCTGCTTTCCTGAGAGTAAGACCCATGTAGGACTTACCTGTGAGCAAAACATACATAGGCATGAAGCATCATCTGGCCAGCTTAAGGTGCTTCCACAAGTTGTACTTAGAACCTGTGCCTTTTCCTGGAACCATCAGCCTTCCGGGGCAGCTAAATGGATGCATTTTTTGGTATTCAGTTCCTTTACCTCTCCTACTTCCTCACTAGCTGGTTCAGCACCAAGTAATAAGAGATAAATCTGTGCAAATGGGCAAATGCAGCAGCATCACCCATCCTGGTATGCCAATAGTTCATTTATCTGCCTTCCTTTCCCATGGCTCATGGCTATAACTGTGGCTAAGTGACAGAGCATTTGTTTTGCATGTCAATCACAAGTTTAATACCTGGCATCTCCAGTTAAAATGATCAAATAGTAGGCAATGTGAAAGATCTCTGAGACCCTAAAGTGCCAGTACCAGTCACTGCAGACAACACTGACCATCATAGGCCAATGATCTGACACAGTATAACATGGCTTCATATGTTCAGCTACAGTCCAGTTGCTGCAACAGGGAAGTAAGTGGACTATATCAGCACAGGGTCAACAATTTGTGCAAGTTGTGCTGTGTTGCATGCAGTCTTCCTATATGGAAGCAATTCAAGCATCAGGCAGACTGACTTCAATCTTCCATGATTTTCTGTATCTAGAACTTCTGTGATGTGTTTTATACGTACAAGGCAATCTGCATTTACAAAGCTATAATGTATATGCAATGTCTTCACAACTGTAATATAACTAGTCTCTGAAATTATCCTGATTTGCTTAAGATCATAAGGTGGCTCGACTAAAGTCCATTTCATACAGCAGTGTTTGCAAGAATCCCAGCAAGCATGAGCGATGGACATGTGAAAACCAGTCAGCAAAGCAGCAATGTGCTACCAACCCACAATACAGTTAAGAGAGTAAGAAAAATCTAGCTGGATCAGACTAATGGTTCATCTAGTCCAGCATCTTGTTTTCCAAAGATGCACAAAAGTGACATAGAGGCCCCAACCCCACCTCTGGCATTCAGAGCTATAGTGCTCCTGAACATAGAAGTTCCCATTAGCCACTTGGCTACATTTAGTCACTGACAGGTCAATCTACCATGAAATTCTTTAAATGAGAATACAATTAAGATTACAGAATGAGAAAATAAAAATAACTCACAGGAGGAAAATCATAAACCTTTCTCCCATTTTTTAAATTTAGTAAAATGAACTCATTAAAAATTATTTGGTCCATATGTACCACTCTCTCCACACACCATTAAATGACCAATTAATGCCTATTACTAAGATTAAAGCACATCTGGAGTAGGATTTCACAACCTTCTGCCTTATTTTGGGACCCATGGACATCATGTGGAAAATCATAATTTTTTATAAACTTGATTCAGCTTCCTATTTAGCAACCTGGGTCCCAGGCCGGCTTAACAGCTTGGACTTCCCTGAGCAAGCCTTAAAAATAAAGAAACAAAACTCACTTAAGACAAACTGACTCTACGATCCTATACAGAGTTGCTCCAGCTGAAACCCATTCATTTCAGCGGGCGTAAACGGTACTCCCCCTCCCCCATGAAGACTATTAGACCCCCAATAATCGCAGATCCGGTGAAAGGGGCAGATCCCACAGTGCAGAGTTACTTCCGTAAGAATCGCTTTCCCCTCCAGATATCTGCTTCTCAGCACATGTCTGCAACTGATGTGTCTGCGGGTTTGGGCTTCCTACAAAGGGAGGAAAGGAACAATGGCGTGCCAAGAGAATCAAGGCGTTGGTCATCCTGGCCAGGTAACTTCCGAACAGCTGGTCAGGAGTTAGCGGCAGTCTCTTTTCTTACCTTCTTCACTTTGCTCTCCAAATCCATGTTCAGTACCCCTCTGAGACACAAGCGAGACACAGGGAGAAATCCGGCGACGATGGCTTTTTCTCCCCCTCCCGACAGTCGGATGTGGTCAGGAAAGGAAACGGGCTTCAGGGCGCTGCCTCGGGTCGCAACCTGCCCTTTGCAATTTACAGCTACTGCACAGCGGAGTTAAACTTCCGCTCTCTCTGCGGCAGCCTGAAAAGGAACAAAGGAACACCCAGCAGCCAATCCGGGCTCAGCAGCTTGCAGGTCTGACAGCCAATTGCAACGCCCTCCGAATATACCTTTGCTCAGCCTGCAGGGCTCTTAAGGCACCCTGCAGACAAGGGAGGCACGAGGGGGTGCCTGGTGGAGTCAGCCTTTTGCCCGGGTAATGGCTCTGCCACTGCCACTTGGAGACGCGCCTCCCTTGGGTCAAGCGATGACGGCCCAAAGGCGGGGCTCTGTGGGTGTGTGTGTGTGGCCGGACTTTTTGGCAGGGCTTTGAGCTGTTCGATGAATGAGGCGGCCCATAAGGTCATGGAAAAGGTATTTGCTGACGCAGCTCGGCCAATTCCTCCCCATTTGGCTAAATCGTTTCGTTCTGTCTTGGAAGGAGAGGAGAGGAGTTTGTCGATTAGGAGAGCGGGGAGAAGGCGCGGAGGATAACCCTTCTCTTGCAAAAAGTGTTCCTGCGTGTTTGTTGATATCATCACCATCTGGGAAAAGGAATTCCTCCTCTTCCCACTTTCGCGTCCTGTCATGATACGAGAACGTTTTATTTATCCTCGTGCTTCAATTCAGGTTCGACCATTGATCTCCTCTTCCCCAGTGAAGCCATGTGGATACAATGCAGTACTGTCCCCCAATTTGCAGCCGATTCCTACTGATTTCTATTTTCTACTCAGTCCCCGAGTCAACAGAGCATTACTCCCAAGAGAGTCAGAACTACTGGCATGACCCTACAGACACACTTTTTGAAGTGGCACCTTATTCTGCTTTTCAAAAGCCACTGCAAAATAACTCCACACTACCTCCCCAACATAATAACTTTCACCACTTTTTAAAAAAATATTATTTTTTTTGCATACACATATTAAGTAACAATCAAAATACAAAATAATCAAAGATTAGGACAGAAAAAAATAACAACCTTCCCTGTTGTTGGGTATTACAAGTTGAAAACACTCAGTATATCTGGGGTTAAATGTTTGTTTATGTTACTCACAGAAAGTCACATGTTTCTCATGTAACCAATGTTCTTTAGATGTAGAAAGCCCGGGAATTTTCTCCCTGATCTAGGAATTTGATTGGGACTAAAGTGTCAAGGTATATTACCATTTTATGGCTTCTCTTCCCGTCTTTATTTGGAGGTCTTAAGAACAAGAAGAGTAGCCATACTCTCTCTCTCTTCTAGTTTTGTCTTTGTAGGGTAAGGATGTAGCCGATTATGCTCTGTTGTTATTTTCATCCCAGTTACCCTTCCTATGCTAGAATTTAGTAAAAACTTTATATTTTAATCACACATGGACTCTCAGTCTGAATTATTTTACTCTGGCTCTGCTGGACTATTTTATCTCTGCTAAATATTTTTTCAATATCTCACTATCACCCAACACCTGTCAAATCTTACGGGATTATCAAGTCAAGAATCTACAATTAGTGAAGCATAATAAATAACCAAATAACAACTACAGAAAATACAGAAGGTAAACAGTCTAGCCATGTTTCAAATTCAAATATGAACTGTCATAGAAAAATCATATCCTGATACACTGAGTTGCTGGGTAAGATGTCACATTCAGCAAAAAAGCTTAATACAGGGAGCCACATCTCTGTAATTAAGGAATAATATGAATTTTGAGATTTCATTTTTAAGTTGTGTGTTATTTTCCCTATTATAAACTGATCCCAAATTTTCTCATACCACTCTGACATTGTGGGGGATCTAAGCAATCTCAATTCTGAAGCTATAGCTGGCTGAGTAGAAGCCAATAATAAACAAATTAGCTTCCAAGTTGAGTCTGAGCATTCTCTGTGTGGCCAATATTGTAAAAGAAATCTTTCACCACTTAAAACTAAATATCTAGCTGAAAAGTACTGAGACTTACTAGTGATTTCAGCTCTCATACTTTATTTCAGCTCAAAACAAAGACAAATTGCCCAGCTCGCATACTGGTTTATATGCACAACAACCCCGCACCCAAAACACACCACACACTAGTGATTGGCTATTTACAGTGGTTGAGAGTTCCATAGGCTCTCGACTGGAAGCCTAGCCTGCCGATAGGTGCGGGCTAGGATCCGCTTGTCCCATTGTTCCTGTGAGCAAAGCCACCACCCCATAGGGGGTGGTGGCAAAGCTCGACGGCTTCGCCTGCCCACGTGGCGCACGCAGTCTGGGATGGATACATTACACTAGCATTACATAATGTGCTTATTTGATGGCAGCTTTGTAGATTACAGAGGCAAACCTAAATTTGCCAGCCATTCAGCCTCCTCCCTCAGCTCATGCTTTTTTTCTCCTGTCATTCTGCCCACCAGCCAGGGAGCTGCCACCAATGCTCCCTCTAAGCTGTGGAGTCCTGTGAGCAATAATTCTTCTTTGTGAGCTACTGGCATTAAAGTTCTGAGCTACTGCATAAATTAGTTTGCTCTGGAGCCATCCGTCCTGAGCTAAGACAAAAATGCATGAATCAGAGGCTAAAAAACTGAGCTAGCTCACACTAACTCAGCTTAGAGGGAACACGAATTGCAACACAGTTTGGGACCTTGGCCAACATTTAGAAATGCTGGATTAGGCTACTAAAACCTGGTGCAAACCCATTTTGGAGTAAGCCCAACTGAAATCTGAGTCTTATTTCCTAGTAAGCAGTCGCAGAATTAAGTGCAAGCAAGAGCTGTAAAAATTTGGAATCCAGTTGGGATGTTGATCAATTTATAGACTTCCTATTTAGGCGACATGGGTGTAAGAAGTGAAACTTAGTTCAGTTCTGTTTTCAAAAAGGGTGGAGACTGTTTGCCACCAAGTTACTCTTTCACTAGAACTGATAGAAAGCGTTGTTTTAAAATCTAGATTCCGATTAATGACACTGTACCAAGCAACAAGGTAAATTTGTCTTTGCACAAGTGGGAATATTAATAACTAGTTCCAAACAGGAATATCATCAACCATTACAGCTGCAGCATGTTAAATTTAAAAAAAAATGCTGTTAGTATTTTATATAGGATATTTTAATGCTGTCTCTCCAGCTGTGTTGGATGGGGACAGTGACCCTTCCCCAACTGACCAGGAGCTTCTCCTGCCTTGGCTCCAGGGGGGAGGAAGCTGGATAGCCACTACTATGTCCTTTGCCAGGATTGTTTTGACTTCCCCGTAACTGTAAAGCACTTAGAGAGGGATGGCATGATATGTGAGGCACATATATCATTTCTTGGGACCCAGTACAAACTTATAGAACCAGAGACATACACATTGCAAGGTTCCACAAAATGTTAGAAGGTTCCAACCCAAGTATCTTCCTCTCATGGAGGCTGTTATTTCTGAATGGGTGCTGCCTACATACACAAAGGTGATGTCTCCCAGCTTCCCTCCTGTTCCTGTGAGATGGGGGAAAGACAGGGTGTGCTCTTTGTTTTGATGAGGAGATGCTTTGGGGGAAAGAGTAAATGGGCACTGAGAAACACATTGGTAGGTGCCCATGGACACCCTGTTGGGGGATCACTGCTCTAGTCTTTCTCTTTTTCTCTGCTCGTTCCTGGGGTGGGATCACACAAGTAGTTTGGCCCGACATAGCCCCCCTCCAGATCAAATGCACATGATCAAATACACACATCTGGCTCCTGTGCCCCAGTCATCCCTACCTCATGCTAAAACAACTCCCATGCAGATTAAATAGCCACTGGCAAATTCCGGTGGCTACCTCAGTGAGGGGCTCCCATGGCGGGTTTCCGGGTATCTGATTGCCCAGGCGCACCATGGAAATGCATGAACAGTGGCTACTTCCAATTTTGGCGACTCACATGGCGGGCACGCTCCATCGGAGCTCTGATAGGGACGGCCGATGAAGCGGTGGGCAGGAGGGGTGCCAATCCTTGTAGGGGACTCCCAGCATGGTGCACGAGAGGTATCTCTCCTGAGGCTGTGGCCAAGGGATTGAGGCTTTTCTCTGCCCTGATAGGTCTCATCACTGCGGCGCCATCATGGCTTCCAGAGGCGTACACCGGGCGAGCGAACAAGTGATCAAGCGAAACTAAAAAGTTTTCCCTACCTCCGCAGCTGGCATGGGATGAAGCGTGAGTGCTATTTCTCTTTAACTGGTTATGCAGTTAAGCGCCCTTCTGAAACCCTGAAGCCCCAATCTGTAATGATGCAGGGGAAGGGAGTCTGCCCCCCCCCCACAACCTTAAACGAACTTTCTAAGCGACAGAAGGGGCTAGAGGCAACGGCGATCCTGGATTAAATCAAGTAAAGTACAGATCTGTTTAAAGCGACTCCATAAATGAACTTTCAGTGACTTGAAAAAACTTTCTTTGAAGTGTAAACAATGCCTTATGGTGACGAGACCCAGGACTGGCTCACTAGGCAAACTAGACTTTTGCCTAGGATGGGCCTCTGAGGTGGGCGCTGAACTGCCCTGCCTCCCCCCCACCAAAAGCCCCCACCCTGCCTAAAGCAGCTGCTCAGCTCCAAGAGCTCTGCTGCCACCCCTGCTCTCCAGAGGAGGAGGAGGAGTGCGTTCCTGGTGCCTGATCCCGCACAGCCCCTGGCCACCACGGCATGCCTCTGAACTGGAGGGGGGGACCGAGGACCAGCAGCTCCTTGCCCGGTGAGGAGGAAGTGCACTGCCACCCCCACCCCACCCACGGGCCCTGGACTTCCCTGTATGCACCCATTGCCGATTCACTGCCTATCGCTGCCCTCCCCTCCCTCCCTCTCCCGTGGTCTGTGAAGTGCCCTGTGGGGGAAAAAGGTCTCCTATAATGAGAGGCAGAAGCAGAGGAAGAGGCGGTGGCAGAGGACAGCAATGGAAATGTTATTGAAGCAGTCGATCCGGTGCTTTTGCTCAGCTCCCTTTCCTGGAGGCCTCTTGAACTGGCCTCTTTGGGTGCCGTGCCCCTTCATCTGGCGCCCATTTCTAGCTGCTCCCAAAAAAACCGGGGAGAGACCAGGTGGGAGGTGGCGTGGGTCCGGCCCGCCCCACTTCTTTGCAAATGGCCGGCATCAGAGAGAAACCAGAGGAAGTGGAGATGGTTGGGGGGGGGGGTCCAGTTCGGTTGGATATAGTCTCCCTGCTTTCCAGTGAAGTTTACTGTCCTGTTTGGATGCGATCCGAGAATCCACCCCCTCCCTTGTTCGTTCTTTCTTTCTCTCTCTCTCTCTCTCTCTCTCCCTCTCTCTCTCCTTCCTTCCTTCCTTCCTTCCTTCCTTCCTTCCTTCCTTCCTTCCTTCCTTCCTTCCTTCCTTCCTTCCTTCCTTCCGAAAAAAATCCCCCCCCTCCCTTGTTCGTTCTTTCTTTCTCTCTCTCTCTCTCTCTCTCTCCCTCTCTCTCTCCTTCCTTCCTTCCTTCCTTCCTTCCTTCCTTCCTTCCTTCCTTCCTGAGCAAAGCACGATCCTCAGTGCAGCGTGCAGAGAGCAAGGGTCTCATGCCCAGCTTTTGACTTGCCTCTGGTTTTCACCCGACTGGTGCCCAAGGGGGCTTTCTCCAGCACAGGAAACTTGTGGCTTTAAGGCTGGGGTGTCAGGACGGCCTTTGGTGTGAGGCCCTGATCCACAGCCTTCTTGTTCAGAAGGAGCTGCCTTGAAATCCGGGGGTGTGTGTGTCTAAAAAAGCTCTCAAGGGAGGAGGTCCGAGCCCAGCTTCAATGCTGTTTCATCATCTGTCAGTCATTTGTCTGTCTTTCTGGCCTTGCAATACCTAAAATGCATTTATGTTTGAAAATTGGTGGGTGCACGGGGGGGGGGGAGGGGGTGCCAGAATGTATCATCGCCTAGTTTGCAAAAAAACCTGGGGCCAGCCCTGACGAGACCGAAGCACTCTCCTGGAACTGCGAGATCAGACCATCCGGTTGCTAAACCGGAAGTGAATACTGTTCTTCTCAATATGCTGGCTATAGCATTGTACCCTCTGTTGGATCAGATGACTAACCTCAATAATAACTTTGAAGCACTCCAAAAACAACTGAAAGAGACTAATTTAAAAACAGAGGAGATGGCAAAAGTAGTCAAAAAGGTTGAAGCCAAGTCAAAAGTAATTCAACAAAGACTGGCGGTAGTGGAGAAAGAGAAGATCTCTGACAAAGACCAACTTTTAAGACTTCAAATTGATAAATCAACTTACGTTCTGAGATTTCAGGGTGTTCCTGAACAGAAGGGTGAGAATCTGAAGGAAATCATAAGTGAAGTGTTGGTCCCAATGACAGGTTTAACAGCGGATGTACTACAAAGCGATATGGATATGATCTATCGGACATATCCAGAATTTATTAAGAAGAAAAACCTGCCTGGGGGAATAATGGTCAGATTCTCAAAGAGATCTACAAGAGACGTGGTGCTCAAGGCCACAAATGGGACAACCCTAAAAATCAAAGACGAAGAAATCAGAGTCTTAAAAGACATATCATTTGAAATAAGGAAGAGAAAACAATATGAAAACTTAACTAGTTTTTTGCAGAAAAAATCCACATCGTACCGATGGCTAGTACCCGAGGGACTTGTCTTCAACTATAAAGATTAAAAAGAAAAGATTGACTCTGTCTTTAAAGCGAAGGCATTTTTGGAACAGCAACAAAGACCAGCGCGCGACAAGACAGCAACAGAGGAAAAAGACTTGGAAGAAGAAGGCAGTGCATATGGGTCGGAAAGTTCGGGAAGCACGGCGGGCAGTAACCCAGAAGAGGACTCCAAATCAGATAAAGGGGAGGCGGCCCCAAAACTCCTGAAGACCTAATGGAACTTTGATAAAAAGAAGCTCAGAGAAAAGGAGCTGAAATAGTATAATTCTATAAGCTTGAAAGTTAAATTCTTTAAACTGTAACTACCTGATTTAATCATATAAATACCAGTTCGTAAGGAAGTGATAAGAAATAACTTCATTCCATTAATTTTACTATAGAGGGAACTTTGTGTAAGCTAATGACTTACCATTTTGTATGAACCTTGTGTCACTTATGTTTTAGTCTACAGTTGTAGTGTTTGTAGTGTTGCTAGTCTTTGTAGTAAGAAAATAATAAAAAATCATTAAAAAAAAGAAATGCATGAACTGAGATCATTCCTCTCAGTTTCTGGCACCTCCTTTCCCCCCACTCTAACCCCACTCCAAGGTGCGCTTCAGTGCCCCCATCAGCTGCCTGTGGCACTCTTGCGTGGAAGCACATGCGCACATGCAAAGCTCGGTGTTTAGGTGAGGAAGCAGGGATGGGAGAACGTAGAGATGCTGTGGGCAATCTCTAATGCCAAGTGGAGAGCCACAGAACGCTTATCTTTTTTTTTTTTTTTTTTACAACTCTATTTATTTAATTTAACATAATTATAACATATTTTCAAGTGTTTAACAATCTTCAATTTGTTACATCCAATCACAATATATCTCATATTTCCATACCTTTTGCATATAATTCCATAACAACATTATTCATTTTCCTTTAATTTCTAACTAGGTAGTGCTACGCTTAATATCTTTCATTTCCATATTTTTGTGCTAGCTTATCTCTCGCTTTATATAATCCTCTTAATCCCTAACCAATTATATATAGGTTTCCATCTATTCCAGTGCTTTTCTTCTGATTTGTGTTTTAGCTCTGTATTAACTTTATCCATCTCTGCTATTTCTAATATTTTATTTTTTAATTCTCTTATGTAGGGTAAAGTGCCTGTTTTCCATCTTTTTGCAATTAATATTCTGGCCGCTGTTATCGTATATATAAGTATATGATTATAAGTTTTAATGTCATCGGGGATCATGTTTAATAGGAATACCTCTGGTGTTAGAGGTATATTTATTTTTAGTATTTTATTTAGGATCTTTTGCAATTTTTTCCAAAATTTTTGAATTTTTTTACAATTCCACCAAATGTGCATAAATGTTCCTGTGTT
>NW_015164192.1:42230-42343 GCF_001447785.1 Gekko japonicus
TTTTCTTTGAGTGGTACGGCTCTTGTCATTTTTATCGATTTCCATATTTTAATCCAGCTTTCATCCTTTAATTTGTGACCTATTTCTCTTTCCCATCTATATTTAAGATCCTT
>NW_015164192.1:43664-52706 GCF_001447785.1 Gekko japonicus
TATGTTTTGCAGAGTGCTCTTAAAAGGATCTGCTAATTGATCCTCAAATTTCTGATAGAATTCCAACGGAATTCCATCTGGCCCTGGTGTTTTTCCTTTCTTCCCAGACTTAATAGCTTCAGTTATTTCACACATAGTGAAGGGTTCGTTTAGTTGTGCTATCTGCTGAGTATTAAATTTCTTCTTCTCCCACTTATTTAAGTACTCCGAAATTTCTTGTTTTGTTACCTCAGATTTTTTATATAAGTTTTTATAAAAATTTTCCACTATTGATTTTATCTCCTGCTGATCAACTTTTTCCTCTCCTTTTTCGTTTTTTAAGGTTCTAATTATTTTCTTTTCTTGGTCTTTCTTAAGTCTATATGCCAGCCATCTGGAAGGTTTATTGCCATATTCAAAGTAGTAAAATTTGGCTTTTTCTATTTTCTTAGCTACCTCTTGAGCTATTATTAGATTTAATTGATGTTGTAATTTACCTATTTTAATTCTCTTATTACAATCCTCTTTCATTTTTTTTTCTTCTACAGCTATTTCTTCTTTTATCTTTACTACTTTTTTTTCCTCCTTTTTCCTTTTCCATGCTCCTTGGTTTATCCACCACCCTCTAATATAAGCCTTAAAGGCATCCCATATTATCTCACTAGCTGTGTCTTGTTGTTTGTTTATCCGAAAAAATTCTGTTATTATTTCCCTCGTTTTATTAATTATTTCTTTGTCTTTCATCAGTTCAATATTCATTGACCATCTCCTCTTCTTGTCTATGTTATGCAATGTTAACATAATCGGGCTGTGGTCTGCAAATGTATTTGGCAAAATATCTACCTCTTCTATCTCTTTAATTAAGGAGGCCGATGTCCATGCCATATCTATCCTAGACCACGTCTTATGCCGCGCTGAGTAGAATGTATAGTCTTTTGTCTTTATATTTCTTGTTCTCCAAATATCTATCAATGTATGTTCCTCAGCAATCTGTAAAAATGTCTTTGATATTAAATTGCCTGATGTTTTTTTCCGCTTACTTTGAAATTTTTTATCCAATTCGGGGTCAAAAACTGAATTATAATCGCCTATTATACAAAGGTCGTCATAGGGAATTGCTGATAGAGCCAGACTTAGTTGTTTAAAAAATTTCTTTTGTTTCTGGTTTGGTGTATATATGTTTACTATTAAGAATATCTTATCCTGTCTTTTAATCGATATCGCTATAGCCCTTCCCTCTTTAGATCTGTATTCTAACGCTTATCATCCAATTTCCTGGTCACAGACTGGTCTGCTAAATGTGGAGGAGACTGCAATTGGCCCCTCTGGACAGTGGGACAATATCTGGGGAGGGGGGCGTGCAGACATATCAGAGCGAAGGAGTTCTTGGAACTATATGGGGGCTGACTGAACTTCCAGACAGGAGTGTGTCTGCGCTTGTGCGCTTCTGTGCATTCGCAGTGGGACTTAGAAAAAAATCCATTCAGCCATGGGCCCATGGTTGCGGCGCATTGCCAATGTGAACAACTGACCATGGGCCTGCAGCACTATGAAGCCAGCTTAGCAGCTGCTGTGTAATCAATGCAAAGCATCCCAAACTCAAGCAGCTTATTTAGAGCTGATATACTGCCATGGCAACCTACCCATCTGACCTCACCCCTGCTGTCTGCATTCCAGACCTGCCCTAAACCTTAAAGCTGTCACTGATTGGTAGACGCCAAGACAACAGGTATGGACATTGGGAACCACTCAAGGCTGCAGTCCCCTCCCACCCCCTGGCAGCAGCCGAAAGCATTACAATTCACAGGACACTACTGGCACTTCTCTCTGGGGATTACATGTTCCATGTTTTTTGTTATTGCCTTAAGCCATAAAAACTTCTGATGGATTTATTTGTTGTGCACAGGAACACAAGCATACCAGCAAGTCCTAGTAAGTTAGTGGTTAGCTTAGATTGCCTCCAAAGTCTTCTGGAATAGGCAGGATTTCACCATGCATGAACATCAAACAGTACAGGGCCCAGGCAGGCCTCCATTAGGAAGGGGTTCCATCATTGAGATGCTGCAATCAAAAGGCTTGAATTTATGTGCCCACCTGCCAGCTGCCAGATGATGGAAAGGACACAGAGCTGAGTTTTGATATTCGTCTGAAGGTGTTCAGTACTCAAACTGTCCCAGAACCCAATTATATTGTGCTTTAAAGGTCAAAACTCACACTTGGATTTTGGCCTGGGGAAAAAAAACCCTGGCAACCAATAAAGATGGAGCAGTTTCAGAATATTGCTCCACGTGGTACTGGTAATACATCACAGCTATGAACTAGCAGCCTGGGTCAGCAGTGGTTAAACATCTTAAACTTCACTGCTTTCTGTGGGAGAGATCTGCAGTCTATCCTACATATTGTTTTCTTGAAAGTTTGGCTTTGTTCCATGGAACTCACTCCCAAGGATGCATGCATTGATTTGCAGCCGTATGCAGTGAAATCAGTAGGACTTGCAGGGCCATCCTGTTGACTGTTGAAACTGAAGCTCAAATACTTTGGCCACCAAATGAGAAGGGAGCACTCACTGGAGAAGACCCTGATGCTGGTAAAGATTGAAGGTCAAAGAAGACGGGGATGGCAAAGGATGAGATGGTTAGTGTTATTGATGCAAAAAACATGAAATTAAGGAAACTCCAGAGGACGGCGGAAGACAGGAGGGCCTGGCGTGATGTGGTCCATAGGGTTGCAAAGAGTCAAACTTGACTGTGCAACTGAACAACAAGAACCCCTACACATCTGCCACAGGATGTCTGTGAGTTGTGAGGATTCTGTAATGCCTTCTAGGCAGTTGCAGTCCACAACGATTTATAAGAATGAGTTGCTTTAATACAAGTCACTGTTGATACACTTTCATGGTCATTGTCAAGAATGAAACTCAAAGCCAAGCATGTACAGATATGGGGGGGGGCATTCTTTTGGAGGATCCCCCCCCCCCATAGCGACATCTGACGTGTCCACCTGGACCACAAATTTCTTATTTTCATCAGGATGGGCCAGCACAGGCTCGGAAGTGAAAAGAGCCTTGAGACGGTCGAATAGTCTTTAACAAATCCGTGAGTGGTAAACTCACTTGGGCAAAGTTGGGGAGAAAATTGCGGTAAAAGTTCGAAAAACCGAGGAAGGACTGGAGTTGCCGGAGGGTGCGGGGGGCTTCCCACCCCAAAACATCTTTCACTTTCTCCAGGTCCATCTCCAGCCCCTTCTGTGAAATGCGGTACCCCCAAAAATCTATCTGTGTCTGGTGAAACTCACATTTGGGTAACTTTGCAAAGAGTTTGTGCTTGTGCAATGTCTGTAACACCTCCTGCACCAGTTTCACATGGGATGGCTTATCTGGAGAGTACAGCAAGATATCATCTAGGTAAACCAGAGCCCCGTTAAACAAATGTTTGTGTAAGACCTCATTAATCAAGTTCATAAAAACTCCGGGCGCCCCTTGGAGCCTGAACGGCATGACTTTATACTTGAACTGTCCCGGGGGGGTATTGAATGCCGTCTTGTATTCATCCCCCTCTTTAATGCGCACCTGGAAGTATGCATCTCTGAGATCCAACTTTGAAAAGATCTTTCCCTTAGCTGCCTCGGCTAAGAGATCCTTTATTAACGGCATCGGGTAGGCATTAGTTGAAGAAACAGCATTTAGACCCCGGTAATCCATGCAGAGCCGCAACCCTCCCATTCTTTTTCTTCTGAAACAACACTGGAGCCGCAAATGGCAAGGATGCTGGGTAGATGAACCCTCTCACCAAGTTCTTGTCAATGAACTTGCGCAGTTCTTCCTTCTCACTAGGGCTCATGGAATACAATTTCCCTTTAGGCAGTTTATGCCCCAGCAACAGTTCAATGCTACAATCAGAATGCCAGTGTGTGTTTGTGGGCGGGGGTAGCTCAGCTTCCTCCTCCTTGAATATCTGTGCCAAGTCCCAGTACTCGGGGGGGATGGCCTCCAACTCCTCTTGGGCCAGGCAAGCTCGGACCACCTGGCTATCCGGTGGCTTACCCCAATTCTGGTCCCATTTATGAGTTTGGCACTTCGGGGAAATAAATTGAACTCCCCCTTCATCCCAGAGTATATATGGGTCATGTCCATGGAGCCAGGGGCTTCCCAGTACCAACGGGAATCAGGCTGTTGGAGTGATCACAAACGCCCATTCCTCTCAATGGTCTCCCACCCCCACATGCAACAGCACAGTCTCGAACTTACAGGGCTCCTTCATAGTAGACCCATCCATCTGGGTAAAAGTCAGTGGATCGGCTAGCCGCACCACTACGGCTCCCAACCCCATGACTAGAGAAGGGTTGATCAAGTCCCGACCACACCCCAAGTCTATAAGTGCCCGACCCTAATGTGGGTCCCCATGTCTGGGTTCATGATTACCACAGTCAAAAAAAACCAAGGGGGATAATGGCTCACCAGGTTAGGCGCCTCTGGGCTTGGGTCCTGCTGTTCTGTGCCACTTACAGCAGGACCTGGCCATTTCCCGCTGGATCGGTGGCGTCCTCTCCACTGGGATCTGCATCTCTCTCCTCAATGGCAACTCGCAGGGCTCACTGAAACTGCCTTGGTAGGCCCCTTCAACACCAAGGTGGGGTCCCGTTGCTTCCTGGCATCCATCTTTACTGTTAGAGCTGTGGCTTTGAAATGCTGGGGGGGAAGGTCTCTCCCCAGTCGTAGCACTATCGAGCCAGAGGGTGTTCAGTTGATGCTCCACGTCCTCAGCTTCTCGCATCCAAGCCATCAGCGTCACAGGATCCACTGTCCGGAGAACCGTCTCTCGAATTTCTGGGTCCAAACCAGTGCGATACTGCTCGGCCAGGGCTTCATCAGACCATCCCTGGATTTTGGCAGCCTGCAGTCTGAACTCAGTCGAGTACTCTCGGACAGTCTTCTGCCCCTGCCAGAACATGCATAAGAATGGCTGGGCTTTGGCACTCGCATTGTGATCCTCGAATTGTGCCCGCAAGGCCCACATAAAATTGTCCACGTGCCTCAGCTCCAGGCCATCCAGGTTGTGGACGCTGACATACCATGCCACAGCACCACCATGTAACCGGGATGCAATATAGTCCACCTGGCCCTCCTCGTTCAGGAATAAGTGGCCCCAGGTTGCCATGAATTTCAAAGTCCTTACCACGAACAACGGGAGGGCTTCCGGGTCTCCATCAAATGTTATGTCCAATGGCTCCTTCGGGCGATACAGCTCCCACCCACCCCTCATCTGGACCAGGGGGACCCTGGGGAACTGGCAACGGCCGACCCTAGAGCCCAAGCTGCTGCCCGGGCAGTTGGGGTGGAGCTTGCACCACTATCTGTTGAGGTAGCTCCTGGTGCACTGCGTCCACCACTATTTGGGGCACCAGCTGCATCGTGTCCTCCAGCATTCAGATAACCATATCTTGGTCCCGCTCCAGAAGCTCCAACCAGTCTTCCATGAACTCCTTCCAGCTCTGGTTGGGCTCAGCCTTTTCTTCACCCACTGGTTCCAGTGCATCCTGCTGCCATTCGAAACGGCTGCTGCGCTGGGCTCCCCCAGTGAGCCTCCACCTCTGGTGAGTAGTCACCGGAGTGACAGGCTCCTCGTCTCCACTCATCTCGGCCTGAGAGATACAGGTCGAGTTGTATGCAGCCTGGCCTTAAATTCTGTGCTGATTCTGTTGCTGAAAACACTGGTTCTATTGGACTCAAATCTAGCTTCCGCTGCTGTGTTGTTTTCAATGAGACGTGGATATGTTCTTAAGCTGTTCTAATGTAATATGTCATTTAGGATTGCCAAACTCCAGATGGCACCTTGAGTTCTCCAAGAATTACAGCTGATCTCCAGACCACAGTTCCCCTGGAGGAAATGTGCCGAGTTCCCTCCCTCTCTCATACTCCGTCATCTCCAGGTACCACCCCTAAATCTCCAGGAATTTCCCAACCTGGAGCATGTGACTCTAGTTCCATTCCATTCCATTGATCATATTTGTAAACTGCCTTAGAAGGCTAGGTTGAACCTTTATTCCTGGCATCCGAATTTTCATGTGCCAAGGGGTTTACTCATGAGAATATAAAAATATTCAATTCCATAACTGCGTCCTGAAACAATAGTCTAGGAAAAGCTTTACCACTTGATTTTGAAGACCATATGAGCTTAAAGGTTCCTAGGTGTCAGAACCCACAGCCAACAACGAAGTACACACATTCAGGAACGGTAATACTTTTATTGCAGAGCTATAGATGCAGTAACATAAGCACTGTTAAGAATGGCGGCTGCCCCATGGGCATAATAGGATATAGGGTATTCGTATGCACCCCCCCCCCCAAGGCACGGGCAAATTAGGACCCCCTCTGCCATAAAGCCTAGAGACCGTTAGGTAGCTGAAGCTGAGAACCAACACTCTCCCACGGCACCTAGGAAAACCCCAGACAATACAACTCCTTCCTGCACATCTGTATAGATAAGCATTTCGGCGCAAAGCAGAACAAGCACAGAAAGGAATGCAGTAGCAATTAACCAGACACAGACCGAGCTCCCCAACCCCATGGCAGCGTAGCTGACACTAGGGTGGCTGATGACTTTGAGAATTTTCTTCTGAATGCAAATAGCTGTATTGAAGCAAGACTCATTAACAAAAGCCCGATTTCCCCCATTTGCCCTGTGATATGAGGAGCACATCATACTCTTCCTCTCTTTCCACCCACACTAGTACGACTTTTGACTTACCACTTTTGAATAAAATGCAGGCTGCCTCCCAGCAGATTAAAGAATGTTAACATGTTCAAGGTTCTGCTGCTTTCCCATGCAAAGCACATGAAATACTTAAATTTTGTCTTTATGGTGTTTGAACACTGATGCCACAGTGATGAATATCCTATTAAAGAAACTGACAGATAGATGCATTACTGTGATGGGGAGGTAAGATAAAGGTACATGTGAATCTTCCTAAGAGGCTCAGATGAGATGAAGTCATAAGATATGGGAAAAGTTTAACATTCTTTCTAGCTAAAGTGATATTTATTCCTAAGCCAAATGTTGAATTTGGATACATCAAGCGTCCTGTAAACTGAGAACTCAACTCCCTTGGTTATATTGTTTACCTATAGCTTCATATGTTATGGTTTAAAAGCACAACACTGTCATTAGGATTTTTTTTTTAAAGAGAGTAATCTTAAGTGTAATATAAATACAGAAGTCTGCTTTCCCTCACTGGAGATTAAAAAGCATATTTAGGCATTCAAAAAGCCAGTTCAGACCCAAAAGGGTTGCATTTTCTGCTTTATATCTGTTTTAGTACCACAGTTGACACAATATCCCTGAGAGCAGAATGAGACCTCATTACTAGGCACTTTAATCACCTCCTTTAGATTCCAGTTTGAACCCAAGAAAAGAATCAATACATTGACATATTTAACATTTCCTACAAAGACCAAGGTCTTAAATGCATTATAATTTGGGCAAATGTGCCAAGGGAAGTGAACAGTTAGAAAAATACCAAATAAGGTCAGATATAGTTCTTGGCGCTGTGAAGGGAAAAATCAATTGTGCAATAAGTTGTCATGATAGTTTCCTTGACAAAGGAGAGTAAAGCGCCATCTTGTAAGACATTCAACTTGGTGATGGACTTTAACACTAATATTTGTACAAGTGTTTCTTGATGCTGCTCCTGCTAGTCCTCTGCTGTTACAATGGCCCCATTGCCCCATGTTCCTGCTCTGCAGATAATGCTTAGCAACCAACTACCAAAAACCTCTGGTACTGACACTATTCACAGGGTCAATGCCCATGATGCAGAATTCACAGGGTAGGGCCATGGGCCCAAGTTGTGAACTCCTTCACAGAGTCGTACATGATTACTATTCCTCTATGTGTTGTTTCCATTCTGGATCTGACCATGGTGCGGCGCATAAGGATGTTCAAGTCGCCCTCCCTGTGCTGTTACTTTAAACAGAAAAGGTTCAGTGGCAAGCTGTTTGGCTCTTTACAGAAGGGCAGAGGACAGGCCACATGGTGTTCTACAATGGGTCAAATAGTTCCTTCCCAGGACCATTACTATTAAGGGAATGGCACAAGGAAGAAGACTGAAGCACCTTATCACTCTGGTGCAGTCAAACTCAAAATGGGAACTGTGTGTCTGGAAATAGAAGAGAACACATAAATGCTGAATATAGATTTATCCCAACAGAAGTTATTTTTATTGTACCTTGTAAGTGTTTCAAAAGTTCTTTAACATATTGAAGGAGGTGTTGGGAAGAAATATTTTTATTCTTTGTTTATGACATATAATTACCTTTCTTTTTCTGTATTCTCTCTCTCTCTCTCTCTCTCTCTCTCTCTCTCTCTCTCTCTCAATAGAAGACAAATCACACATGACTGCATTGGGGTTCACAGGTTAAATCCTGATACTCACCCTGTGAACTCTTGTCTCAAGGAAATCAGCCCTCAGAAGCTCTCTATTGCCTCATGGATTTTCTTTAGTGATACAGGCGAAATGAGCTGCTTACTGTGTGCCTTCAGACAGCTGAGAACAATGGATTCTAAGCCCTTTAGTCTTTTCTCTTGTAACATTGGTGGCATAGGAACTGTTTCAGCATTTGGAAGAAGCTGAAGAGCACTGAGGCCATCTGGTGAATAATGTGGTTCCTTGGTGTAGTAGTTAAGAACGCGGACTCTAATCTGTGAGAACCGGGTTTGATTCCCCGCTCCTCCACTTGCACCTGGCTGGATGACTTTGGGCAAGCCGTAGCTCTGATAAGAGCTGTTCTTGAAAAAGAGCAGTTTCTGTCAGAGCTCTCTCAGCCCCACCTACCTCACAGGGTGTCTGTTGTGGGGAGAGGAAGGGAAAGGAGTTTGTAAGCCACTCTGAGACACCTTTGGGTAGTGAAGGGTGGGGTATAAATCCAATCTCTTCTTCTTCTTCACATATCCAACATTGCCGATTCATGGCATTTGTCTGATTCATATGGTTCGTCTTTGCAGCATATGGTCAGAACAGCTTCTGCATGGTCCAGTGTCACAAGATGAACAAGGAAAAGTATGGTTA
>NW_015164192.1:52764-78394 GCF_001447785.1 Gekko japonicus
GGGATAAGGTAAGGGAAATAGGAAGGGTCTGGAAAAGGTTGTTAGAACTGTGGCAGTGTAGTAATTCTTTTAATTTGTACTTTGAAAGATAGTCAACATTTGGTTTAATGTCAGGTACCACCTTTTGTTACTGTCCAAGGGGTTTTCTTGGCAAAGATACTAGAGTGGGTTGCCCCTGACTGTTCCCTGGAAGGCCAGATACTGAAGCTGAAGCTCAAATACTTTGGCCACCAAAAGAGAAGGGGGCACTTACTGGAGAAGACCCTGATGCTGGGAATGATTGAAGGTAAAAGAAGAAGGGGACGGCAAAGGATGAGATGGTTAGACAATGAACATGAAATTGAGCAAACTCCGGAGGATGATGAAAGACAGGAGGGCCTGGCATGATGTAGTTCATGGGATTGCGAAGAGTTGGACTTGGCTGTGCGACTGAACAACAACAACAATAGGTACTACCAGGTTCAAAACAATCAGTAGGTTTCAGAAGTCTGGGCAATTTGCCTACAAATGGGTTGCTTTCTACTAAAGAAGTCTGTCAAGAACAATGGTTTTATGGAGGATCACTGGGATTCACCTAAGGAGCTCTACAAAATAAGAATTAGGAATTTATTTGTTAAAAAGTATATCCCCTGTGCACATTCAAAAATTGCTTATGAAATGAGAGGTGGGGGACACTCAAAGACAACTGTGAGTTAGAAGAAGCTGCTTATTGACACAGTCCAGTAAAGGTCTTTCCTGGGGTTTTTTCCTGTTTCTGAAAGACCTGTGGGCCATAAAAAAGACTGACTGACTCCGCCCTGTAGTGCTCAGTTCCACAACTTCATATGTCAAGAAGTATCCTTTTTATGGTTCTGAACCCATCAACCTCATTTGGTTTTTGAGTAAAGGAAGGAAAAGTTGTACCTATTAACTCCCCCCCATGCATAATTTTAGAAACACCCCCACACACATCCCTCCCTCCCAATTATCTTTTAATTAGTAACATTTTAGTTCCAGTTGTAGCAATTGGACTGTCTCCCAGCAGGATCTTCCTGGCACAGACTACGTCCCCCTCTACAGAAGATCTTGCTGCAGACTGTCATATAACTCATAGTTCATGATTCCTATTATGTACTAGAACTGCAGCTATTATCCTGCAGTTATTTAAGGGCTTAACCTGGCAATAATGTCTAGAAATGATTACACTGACATGCCAAGTATTTGTTTAAAATAATGGAGGGAGAAAGAACGGCTCTCCAGGTGTCAGGGGAAAATATCAATGTGTTGACGTAACCAGAGATCTGGTACTTCCAGTGTTGAGCATGAAGGCACCCTGAGACGCCAAGGATCTCTCTAGCCTTGGCCCCTGCAGTAGAGACCTCTCTCATGAAATGATGCTAAAAGGCAGAGAGGCTTTTTATTCCAGACACTGTAAGCTCCTTTAATACACCCTCCTACTCAGTGAAATATTGAATTCTTCGAGTTCTATTAAGCTTCTCTTGGGGGCTCCAGAGCGGATATATTTCTCCATAGTGAGCAGCCTAAGCTGCTTATCAGTCTGTCTTAGTCTAGCCATGTCATTTGGGATGATATTTCCATTTACTTTTGTGTGTCGATGAATGAATTAAAAACCTCCCTTGTGTTCTTGTAAGCAGCATTCCTGTGAGCTCTCCCCCCTTCCTTTAAAAAAAAAAAAAGCTGGCATAGTTCTCTGCAATCCTGTGCATGCTTACTTTCAAACCAGAGGGCCCTGCTTCTGAAGAAATCTGATCACAGTGACGTCTTTGACAGGATGTGCACAAAATAAGCAGGGCATATTTGAAGTTCTCTCTTGAACATGCTTACTCAGGAGCAAGTTCCATTGAACTGAGTTGGACCAGAGTTTAAATGCACAGGATTGTACAATAAAGCTGAAATCTAAGAGCTGCTTCTTGTCATAGATATTGAACTTGGGTTCCAGCAAATGTGAACAAAATGTATGCACATTCCCAATACATCCTTCCCCCTCAGGTGCTGTATTTCAAAAGGAAATGTAGAAATATATTCATACATATGTCTTTCATATCTGATACCATGAAGATATTTTTTCTACTTGGAAAGCAGGCTCCAGATTCAATACGTATCCTTAGTCTAAATCAGAAACTGATTCTGTTCACCTGGATTCACATGTAATCATGGGACAATCCTCTCATGACTGGAGTTTGGGCCAAAGCTGTAATACAAAGACTAGAAGCAACTAATGGTGTGACGGAAGAGGCCTACTTTGATCTGCAGACCCTGCTCTGCCCACCCCTTGTTGGCGTTGCTAACTCCTAGAGGGGCTTATTGCTTCCTTCCTTTCACTAGGTCCAAAATGTGGTGGTGCATCTTCTCACTGGAACATCTTCAAGAGCACACATTCAACCAGTGCTCTGCCAGCTGCATTGGCTCCGGGCAGAATACTGGATCAAGTTCAAGGTGTTAGTTTTAACCTTTAAAACCCTTTGTAGTTTGGGACTGACATATATTCAGGACTGTCTCTCTCTCCTGGTATGGTCCTCCAAAGAGCATTATGCTCAATGGATCAAAATCCTTTGGTGATCCCTGGCCTGAAAGGTATCCATTTAGTGTCAACCAGAGCCAGGGCCTTCTCAGCTCTGGCACTGGCCTGGTGGAATGCACTCCCAAGTGAGATCCAGGCCCCGTGGGACCTAATGCAGCTCCGCAGGGCCTGGAAAACAGAGATGTTCCACCTATGGTTGAGGTGATAGCAATTCCATCTGTATTGGCCTCCCCTTACCTTGTTCTGTTACTTTGCTTGGCTGTCCATCTGTCATAATATCATCTTAATATCCTCACACACACTTGAAGTACAACCTTTTCTGAGAGAAAACACATGAAGTCATGTCAAACTATGTGCTGCCATTTAATGATTAATTTATTGTTTTAATATTATTGTTGGTACCTGTTGTCACCCATTCTGACCCCTGCTATGCAGGGAAGGGCAGACTTTAAGCTGAATATAATAAATAAACATAAATATGGTAACTTGCTGCTAGCACTGTCCTTTTGGGGGTTTCCTGCTAGGAGGGATAGGCTCCTAACTCCCCTTCACACCCTGAGGCCTCAACTCTGTGTCTTCTGTTACCCACAGCCTGGTTACCATGGGGACCAGTTACAGTTTTGAGGTCCCATGGAGAAATAGGCACATGCACACTGTCTGCTTTCCTCCTTCCCGGGGCCCCTTTTGCAACAGCATGACAAAGACAGTTGGAGGTCTAAGTGGTACAGAGAACCACTACCAGATCCTGAACAAGGGGACACCTCCAGCCAGGCTGTTCACGACGGTGGCCATTTTCTGCTGACTATGCAGCCTTCCCACTGAAGTTATCTACTTGCAATTTCTTGCTTTCAAACTGCTAGGTTGGCAGAAGCTGGGGCCAGAGATGGGAGCTCACTCTGTCACATGGCACTAGGGTCTTGAACCACCGAACTACAGACCTTTTGGTCTGCAGCTCAGCATCAACCTCTGAGCCACCACAGCCCACATTTATTATATTACTTGGAGCTAATGTGCAATATATATGTTTGACCACTGAGGAAGGCTGAATTGGCCGAAATGCATATGGCCTTGGTCACATGTTTTCTGTTTGATACTTATGTATGATTTTATTCTGTTTAGAGGCCACTATTGGGCCTACATCTGTTTTATAAAATTTGTAATAAATGCATGTATTTTGATATATTTGATAGTATTTATGTTATATATATTTTAATTGATAGTATTTGACCCTTATATTTGTGGTAATTAACTCACAAAAGCCCCAATAAATGTATTTAATCATATTGAAGATGAGTTTTCCCCCCAAGGGATACTATAAAAGGAGGGTTATCTTACACTTCCATACAGATTAGCTACTTTTTGATTATATATCACTTTTAGGAGATGAGACATTGCTCTTGCAAATAAGTAGGGTATTTTTTCAGCACCTCCTCATACACCCAGCCTCAACAGCTGAGCACATCTACAATCCATCTCTCTTTGTTCTGTCTCTTCCTCCATCCTATTTTAACTTAGCTTTTCAGCCTCACCTCCTAGCCATTTCTTTTCTATTTCTTGACAGTTTCAACCACACGCACACCTCATCATGTGTGCCTGCTTGTGCTCCCAAACAGCCTCCTGCCTTCCGTCTGTCACACCAGTTGCTTGTGGCTGGATAGGCTGGATCTGAGTCCCTGGCCGTGTGTTTGACACCCCCTGGGCTAAACAGTAGTTTCTTAGAGGTTAAAATAGCAACTCCTGTAGACTTAGAGGTGCCAGGTGCTTGAAACTGTTGGGAGAACCATTGAGGTTTTAATATCTGTTTAACAAGTGCTTAGTCTCTTGTAAAAACAAATATCTGGATGTTCTTTGACTAGAGTCAAAGAGATATGTTTGATTTTAATAGTGTTATTTAGTCCACAACAATTTAATGTTATTGCTTTGTATCTATTATTCATCAAACTGTTGGGGAAGCTCAGAGATCAGAAACCTTTTCATGGACTCCCATCCCCACTGTGATCATTGGGGAGGGAGAGAAACTGGCAGGGATCCCAATTGCATCAAGAAAGGAAAAAAACCCCTCCTTTAATTTATTGAACTTCAAACCCAAAATGTAAAACCTTACAAACATATAAAAATCTGGTATGCCACATACAAAATTAACTCATAATTCTTAAGTCAATAATTATAATTCATTGTATAGTGTACACTCAGACAAATAAGGAATATATTCCAGCTACGGCATCAAGGCCCCTTGGCATTGATGAGCAGCCACGACCATTAGTAAACCAGAGATATATATCTTTCTTGGACCTATAGCTGCTAATGTACCTACTGACATATGTATCACATAGGACTACCATGAATATGACATAGGCCAAACTAGAACTGACTAGAGCTGACCCAATGTACTGACCCAAATCCTGCTCCTTCCTTCTGTCTCTGAGGCCAGGAAGCTCTCAGAAAGCCAAGGAAGCTAGATTCTGATACCCTGTCTATTTAAACTTCAATAGTGGCACCACTAACTCCTGGAATATATAAACACTGTACTGGCCCAGCCCTTCCAGAGAGCAGGTGTCACAGGAAGGATGGCAGAGAGAGAGAGAGAGAATAATCAGAGTCCAGTCCAAAGTCAGAGGTTTCAGAGAGCAGGTTTAACAAAGTCTAATCTAGGGTCAAGGAATTCTAGGTAGCAAGTCCTGTCCAGGGTCAGGGTTTCCAGAAAGGATGGTTGTGGTCTGGTTGAAGGTTGCAGAGGTCCAGTAACAGCAAAGCTGGTGGCTCACTAGTAAAGTGTACTTGTTGCATCCACAAACTGCTGTTTCTCCTGGTTGACTTTATAGCCAAGTCTTAAGCTACACTCCCAGCCAATTTCTTGGCAGCCATCCTGAAACTACTCACCCATCTCATCAGTTGACAGCTGATGACGAGCCATGAGTCTTGCACTCTTCCTTCTTTCCTGCAACTCAGCTCACCTCTTGCAGTGTAAGCGCTGCAGGGGTATGGGTGAGCTAGGTGGGCTGGGAGTGGCTTCTGAAGCTTTGTTTACTGCTTCACTAAGGCATTGGCTTGGTTTCAGCTATCAGCTGTGACTTCTATTCCTGATAACTTGTTGCGCTTCTCCTGGCTCAGTTGCAGCTGGTTGTTCTGGCTGAGGGCCAGCTGCAGGTAGCTCTTCATCTGCAGAAGCTTTGCTGTCACTGAGCATAGCCTGACTTATGACAAACACCCTCTAAGGCAAAAATCATGTACAGGGTTATCAGTACCAGAAGGCCACCATTGGAGGCCTCTTTACCCAGTTCTCCCTCTGTCTGTTGCCCTGGCCTATCTTCTGCCATGGGGTAGGTGGTGGGGCCCAGCTATCTTCTCCAACATGGCCTTAAGGCTCTTGTCCCACCTTCCCCACTTGGGGACATGGAGGCAAGCCATAGCAGTCGTGGGGTTGGTCCTGGTGGCTGCGGTTGGCGGGGCGATCACTATTTCATCCATATATTAAAAAAGAGCAAGGATGTATGGAAGCAGCACGTGGTTCTCTTTTTACTTTTAGATGGTTAATTTGAAATAGAAACTTTAAGTGGTTTCAGCTCCAGCCCTGTGAACTGTTTTAGCAGAAGACCTTGGAGTTTTTTCCCTTTTTCTTTAAGAACTCCACAGCTGCAAATAATAATTAGCTACTTGGCCTTGAGTGGCCGGCAGGCAGTTTAATATCGGGTGTCTTTCTTTAGAGCTAAGCTAACTTACTTTCCAGGCTACAGGGCCAGGGAGCATGAAACTCTGCGAATGTTGGTATGTTTGATACTCACTGCTATGGTGCAGTGATTAGTTACCTTCCTTTGTAATCATCTTCAATAAACTCTGTTGAGCCTTCTGAGACTTGAACTGTGGAGCAGCATTGTTAATGGGTGCCTCCCTCCCTTTCCCCAGAGACGAACCGGAGACTGAAGAGGTGAGCTTTTCAAGCGCAAAGTGCTTGGAGTGTTGATAAAGAGAAACAAGTTGCTCTTTGCCAGCTTGAGACCTTGAGCCCGAACAGGCTTTGGCAGAACTGAGAGTGAAGTTCCCGGTTCACACATGGTGGCAATGAAGTAGGAGACTCTGGGCGTTGTTGTGTTGTAGAACGCTGTCTCCAGCTTGAAAGCTTGACAGGAGAAGGATGCTGTTGTTTTTTTTGTTTTGTTTTGTTTTGTTTTTTGTGTCTCTTTTGGAAACAAAGCTAGTATGAGTGCAGACCGAAAAGCTTCCTTATCAGGCAATTTGCCTGACCAAATGATTTATGGCACAGAGCCTGCTGCACCATCTAGCTGGACTAGAATTTTTTTTCTAAATTATCAGCACAGTCGCATTTTTGTGTTGAATATGATTTGCAGGGCTCTAGAATGAGCCTAGATGATGAACCATTCAGCGTTCTCCAGAGATGTGGCCTGCAGTTGGATACAGACCCACATTTGGGGCAAGACAGACTACAAAGCAGTCCAAGAGGAAATTATGCTGATAGTTCACCTCAGCAATTACAGCCTCCAAATATTGCACAGCCAGTCAACAAAAGAAGGAATTCCTTTGTCAATGTCCAGCTGACTGCACCAACATACTCTGCAGTCCCTCAAAGCCAGCAATCAGTGGGAGCAGAGCCACCTGTGGGACCAGTAGACCAGCTGTGCAGTCTGATAACTCAGTTACTTGGGAAAAATGGACAACAGGTGAACATGCTTCAGAACCATCTCAATCAGGATGATAGATGGTCTCGGATAAAGTTCCCAGAGTTGAAGCCAGGTGAGGACATCACTGCCTTCTTTGCCTTATTTGAATCAACAGCAAATGATTATCATTTTCCAGAGGAAGAATATATGGGGGCAATTAGACACTGTGTGCATGGAGAAGTTGCTGAGCTACTATCTCAACTAGCCCCAGAGCAAGCGAGAGACTATTAAAATGGTTAGCTCTCCAGCAATTTGGACTCTCCACAGAACAGTTGAGAAGATGCTTCCTTGCTGCTAATCTAAGACCAGAAGAGTCCTATAGTGCATTTGCAAGCAGGGTTCAGAGACTTTGCATGAAGTGGGCAGGTAGTGCTCAAGTATATACCTTTCAAGACTTCTTGGAGTTAATAGTGAGAGAACAAATTCTCCACGTCATCCCTCAAGAGCATGCAGCTTTAGCCCGTGCTCAAAGATCTAGGAATACAAGTGCACTTGCAGAGGTGCTGGATGAAATAGCAGTTGCAAGCTATCCACTACAGCCTCAGTGCCCTACATCTGTCAAGCTGATGGAAGATCATCCACCTCTACCCCCACGACAGCCAAGGACTGAGTACCAGCAAAGACTACCAGTTCCAACTCTCAGACAACGCACTCCCGCTCAAGTAGAAGCCGCTGCTCAGGAGCAGAAAGGACTTACCAGCCTTAGGCCAGCAGTGCCAGTCTGTTATTATTGCAAACAACGGGGGCATATTAGGGCTCGATGCCCCTTGTTAATGGAAAAGGGGGTACCACAACAGCCGAGTATCCATCTGATTGCAAGCCAGCCGCTGACACCGTCAGTGACTCAAGATCAGCAGGACAGGCAGTCTCAAGAGGGTCTGTCAGTTGTGTACTTGGGAGAAGTTTGTCAGGCCCAGATGGTATGTAAGCAAAAACCTGGGGGTGGTGGCAACTGGCCTGCTAGAGAAGTCAGTTAATAAAGAGTCAGTCCCAGAGTGCATCTCAACTGCCAAAACAGGGAATTGAGATGAATCGTATTGATCTGACCACTGTCCCTAGAAGTCTATTTCATGTTATATCAACCCTGAACAAGCTGAACTATTCACAAGAGCGAATAGTTTATGTGAGGGTACAAGAGAGGGCCCTTTTTAAAGCAATTTGGGACAGTGGGGCTGACATGTCATCCATTTGCGAAACTGCATTCCACAACCTAGGGCTACGACCAGATGGGAAGGTAGAAATTCAAACATATGGTGCTCAACCCAAAGAGCAACCCGTTACCTATGGCAAAGTTACTGTAGGAGACTGGACTGATACCATTCCATTGTTAATACATCAAGGAGATGATCCAGTTTTTTTGCTTGGGATGGATGTCTATTTTAAAATGCGAAAAGCAAAGGGCTGTATTAATCAGGTTCCAGTGATTCCCAGGAGTAGAGCTAGAGATATTGATAAGCAATCACTAGCTCAGCATGAAGAAAATCCCCCACAGGGTATCCAGCAGGAAGAAGGGGGAGAGCGGAGAGTGGGTGAGGGAGTCTCACAGTCTTTAGCTCAAGGCGATAAGTCTTCTCTTGTGACTGTAAGCATTGATTTGCCTGTGAAATTTGACCCAAAAGTCTTTAGAGATTTGCTAAAGACATCTCTAGATTTACAATCTTGTTGTGAAGCAGCTGAAAAAGGTAATTTGTCACTAGACAAACCTGGAAATAGCAATATTTACTGGCAGAATTATCTTCTTTACAGGGAGTTTTTACCGAAGGGCAGGTTTTAACCAATTAATGTAAAAAAAATGTTCCTGCCAAGGTACCATGGTCAGTGGAGTGCCAAAAAGCTTTTGAACTTCTCAAAGAGAAACTTGCCCAAGTCCCGGTTCTCAAACCACTAAACCCTTTCTTGTCAGAACTGATGTGAGCAGGATTGGCATAGGTGCTGTTCCCCACATGTTCCCCAGAGAGCACTACAATCAGGGTCACAAAATCATCTAGCCCTCCCTGGCCCTAGGGATGCCAGGCTGGTGTTGACCAGGACCAGGGCTTTTTCTGTGGCAGCTCCAACTTGATGGAATGAGCTTCCAGAAGAGAGCAGGGCCCTGCGGGACCTTTCACAGTTCCGCAGGGCTGCAAAAATGGAGCTCTTCTGCCAGGCATTTAGGTAAGGAGCTGCGCTTCATCATCTATGCCCTGTGCCAATTCCATTTCCAGCCTGGCCCCACCGATCGTGGATCCTACCATTGAATGTATGTTTTGATATGCACTTTGTACCACCATCGATATGTTAATGGTTTTAATAACTATGTTGTGTATTTTTATATTGATATTTATACTGTTGTTTTATCTATTGTTCTTATGTAAGCCGCCCTGAGCCTGCCTCGGCAGAGAGGGCAGGGTAAAAATCAAATAAATAAATAAATTCCCTTGATTTCATTTTACATTCACCTTGAGTAAACACTAATAAGTTTTGGGAAGTTATTCATTCTTCCCTTGGTAACATTTCTCATCTATAAAATGTTTCTTGTGGAGAAATCCATAAAGGTGTTTTTTGACATAACCCAGGTTTATATTTATTTCAAATCCTCAATAATGTATGTCTAATATAGTGACTTTTGAAATCTACATTAAATTTAATTTTTTCAGACCAAAGATAACCATGCCACCCAAAGCTTGTCATGTCCCTCCAATTCCAATAATCTTCTATTTCTCAACAATAATCATTCTTTTTTAGCTACACCAAACAGCATGTAGCAAAATAAAGTTTCAAGTCTGGTAAACCCAGCCCTCCTCTTTCTTTGTAAAATCTTATATTTAATACATGGGTTTTTACCTTGCCAAAAAAATTAGAAATATCTTTTTGCCAATGTTTAAATGGAACATCAAATGTCAACACTGGTATAGCCTGATACTAAAATAGTATTTTGAGTTGAACATTCATTTTAATCACAGATATTTTTCTCAGTAAAGACAATTGCAATTTATCCCAGCTAAAAAGTTCTAGATCACCTGCAAAGGCTCTTAACTTAAAAACCTCTTTTTAAATCTTAACACCTCCTCCAACTCTCTCATCTTGTCTGATATCTCTATTTAAAATTTCAGGTGCTTAAACAAATAAGAGAGGTGATAATGGACAACCTTGTCTTATTCCTTTTTGTATCTCACATGGGATAGTTAATTCTCCATTGACAATTTTTCGAGCCGTCTGAGAAGTGTAAATCAAATTCACCTATTTCACAAAATTATCTCCAAAATTAATTTCTTCTAAGATCTTAATCAAGAAAATCCAGCTCAATTTATCAAATGCCTTCTCAGCATCTAAAAGATGAATGCCAGTTGTTTTTTGTTATGCTTCTCACAATATTCCAAAATATCCAATACAATTCTTCTAACATTGTCTTTTAACTGTCTCTTAGGAAGAAAACCACATTGATCTTCATGAATAAAGTTTTGTAGGATAATCTTCAATCTTTCTGTGAGAATTGTTGTAAATAATTTATAGTCGTTATTCAGTAATGATATAGGTCTATATTTTTGTCAAGTTCAAATCTTGATCTTCTTTTTGTATGAGAGTTATATTAGCATCTCTCCATTTTACCATTTTTTTTAAAGTAGAGTTCATTGTAGCCTGTAATGGTTGAAGCAGTTCATCCTCAAAACATTTATAGTACAACCCTAGTAAGAACATAAGAACATAAGAGACGCCAATGTTGGATCAGGCCAAAGGCCCATCCAGTCCAACACTCTGTGTCACACAGTGGCCAGAAATACCAGTGCCATCAGGAGGTCCAGCAGTGGGGCCAGGACATTAGAAGCCCTCCCACTGTTGACCCCCCCCCAAGCACCAAGAAGACAGAGCATCACTTGCCCCAGAGCCCCTAGCTATACCTTGTGGCTAATAGCCACTGATGGACCTCTGCTCCATATGCTTATCTAATTCCCTTTTGAAGCCGTCCATGCTTGTAGCACCCACCACTTCCTGTGGCAGTGAATTCCATGTGTTAATCACTCTTTGGGTGAAGAAGTACTTCCTTTTATCCGTTCTAACCCGACCGCTCTGCAGTTTCATGGAGTGCCATCAGGATCAGCACTTTACCTGGTTTAATTTTCTTTATAGCTTCCATAATCTTTCTTATCGTTATAAGGACCATTAAGGATAGAACTTTGTTCTTCCATAATTTTATATATCTTTTGCTTTCTAAGATAATCATCTATTTTTCCTGTTGCCACTTTACCTGACCTTTATACAAATTAGTATAGTAGTTGAAAAATATTTTTTGAATAGCGTCTGTTCCGTATACATCTTATCACCATCTTTTAATTTCCAAATCATTCTCTTTACTCTTTCTTTCCTCAGTTTATAAACCAACCATTTACCTGGTTTATTTGCATGTTCAAAATTTCTTTGTTTTACAAAATTTAGTTTTACTTCCATTTGTCTTGTTGTCAACATTAAAAGTTGTAAATTTTTTATTTGTTGTGAAGTATTAATGTTCCTATTAGAGGCTTTCAGCTCATCTTCCTTTTTAAAGTTTATCTAAAACCTTTTGTAATTTCCTCTTGTTTTTTTCTCCTTAAATTCAGGATTCTTTGTATAAATTATCCTCTCATAAAAGCCTTCCTTATATCCCAAACCATTCTTAAGTCAGCACCTTTGTTTAAATTACACTCAAAGAATTCATTTAATTCTTTCCTACTTTCCTCCACAATTAAATCTTTTTGTAGCAAAACTTCATTCAGTCTCCATCTGAACACACTGGATTATCTTTTAATTACCACACTTTCAGGTTATGATCTAAAAAAGACTTTGGTAAAATCTCGGGAAACTTCTAAAAACTTTTTTTGAACTAATGGAAAATTTGGGTGTGGTAGATATTTGGAGACAATTTAATAGTTCATCTGCAGATGATCTTTTTCAAGGATTGACCTATTTTGGATTTCTAAGGATTTAGCTGCAAAGGCCACTAAAACTGAGATCCCTCTAAATTTCAAATTATTTTGTTTGGATGTGTTCTCAAGGTCCATGGGCTTTTCCTTCATCCAGTTTTTGATATATTGCAGATGATGCAGTTCTTCCTGCAATGTAGGGCCCAACTCCAAGGCCAAATTGGCAGTTTGGGGAATTTGATTCATGGAGTCTGTTATTTCCCTGAGTTGTTCTGCTATAGGTTTAAGAAGGGTTGTGTGCTTTTCCATTATTCCAGTTTCTCAAGGGAGTCAAAAAGGTCTTGTTTTGTTAAAGCCACATCATCTTACGTCATTCTGGTGCATTCAGTCACCATTTTAAGCCCTTCTTCGTGCATTGAGCCCATTCCATTTTTAGTTTCTCCCAAAGGGAAAAAGGATTTAAGCAACTGGGACAGGTTGGGGAGGGGTTATTTTTATCCCCCCAGCCTTTCCCATCTTGTTAAGATCAAGCAGTTGAGCCTTACTTGATAAGTTGGTCAGTTCAGGGGAACAGGTTTGGAGCTCTGTCTTTAGCCATCTGCCATGAATTTGTGTGGTGCCATACTGCATAAGCATTTTCTTTTAAATACATATTTTAATCTTTTGATGCTGGTAGTGGTTCTCTGTACCACTTAGACCTCCAACTGTCTTGGACATGGTATTGCAAGAGGGGCCCTGGGATGAAGGAAAGGAGACAGTGTGAACTTGGCTATTTCTCCAGGGGAGCCCCAAAGCTGTAACTGGTCCCCATGGTAGCCAGGCTGTAGATAATGGGAGACATAGAGATGAGGCCTCAGGTTGTGAAGGGGAATGAGGAGCCTGTCCCTTATAGCAGGAAACCCCCCCCCCCCAAAGGACAGTGGTGGCAGTGAGTTACCCTAGTGGAAGGAAGTGGAAAACCCCTCCAGGAGTTGACAATGCCAAGGAGGAGTGGGCAGAGCAGGGTCTACAAGTTAAAGCAGGCCTGTTCCATCACAAATGGTTTTTGGCAGAACATGCAAATGGTGTCAGATGACAGAAAACTGTCTTTAGGGAGGCCCATAGCTCAGTGGCATTGCACTTGCCTTTCAGGTGGAAGGTTCCAAGTTCAATCCCTAGGCATAATTTGCCCTGTTCACAAGTTACAGTGAATGCATGTACAGTGTACACTTGGTTTTTCTCTATGCATGCACTGAGTAATTCTCATGTTACATTCAATGCATGTACTGTTGAATGTGTGATTGAAACTCTACAATTATCTGAGTACTGGTCCTGAGTTTCATTTGTAAAGTAAACACATGTAGGTTCTTTGTTACAAACAGATGGGTACACATATGTGCAGGATGTACATGCATTCAGTATAATGTACGAACAGAGCTTCAGTTTAAGGAGTATCAGTGATAGGAAAGACCTTTCTTCACCAAAGCCTCTGGAGACCCATTGCCAATCACAGTAGACAATACTGACCTAGAGGCACCAATGGCCTGACTCAGTATAATGTAGCTTCGTAAGTACCTATGATGATTTATCTGAGATCACTGTTTCACACCCCCAAGTTATTGCTTCATGCTTTCACCCATGAAGTACTGAACATCATGTCTGAACCTATCACGTCATTCTGTGATCTTTGAAAATGTGGGCCAGAATTCAATAGAAGTACCACTTAAGTTGGAAGAAGGCTCCTTAGGCTGGAGAAATGCCTCAGGTAGGACTGACAACCTCCAGGTGGTGGCTGGAGATCTCCTGGAATTACAACTGATCTCCAGGTGACAGAGATCAGCTCATGTGGAGAAAATGGCTGCTCTGGAAGGTGGACTGTATGGCATTATACCTCATTGAAGTCCCTCCTCCTCCTCCTCCTCAGGCTCCACTCCCAAAATCTCCAAGTAATTCCCAACCAGGTACTGGCAATCCTAATCTCATGCTTTGCTGGGCAGAGCATTAGGATCCAGACTGCTTTGGCTGCTGTTTCGGCTGTACCAGACTGTAGGGATCAAGGTGGCCCTTGACTACTTGTCCTCTCTGTCTGTTTGCATGGTCCCAGCTGTGAGACCCCAGGGCCAATAAAGGTCTCAGGTGCAGAAAGAGAAGGGGTTATCTGCAATTTATAATGCATGTAGGCTGCTATCAAAGTAGCACTGCCAACTCTTGGTTTGGAAATTCCTGGAGATTTGGGGCTAGGGCCTGAGGAGAGGAGGGAACTCAGCGGGGAGATGATTCCATAGAGTCTCTCTGTAATCTGGAGATAAATTGTCATTTCAGGAGAACTGCAGACCCCACCAGGAGGATAGCAATCCTACCTGTACCTGTTCTCCATTTGCCTGGTAGCCTGGATGGCCTGGCCAGCCACAGCTGCTGCCAGGAGCTTCTTAAAGTGGCCACTTGGTGATGTGGAGGCGCTGTGCATCTCTTGGTCAGGCAGTGCCAGCCCACATGCAGTGAGGGCAGTCATAGGAATGTTGACAGCCCAAAGATGGGGGCTGAGGCCACCTGCTGTGGCCCAGGTGAGTCCTGGGGAATGCCTGATCTCAGACACAGACCAACATGGGCCCCGGGCATACGGGCCGGCTGAAACGCGGCTACTCCGAGCCGCTCCAAACTTGCTACGCCACGGCGGGATCCCATGGATCCCCTAGCCGCGGCGCAGCACTCCCCGGCACGCTCAGATGCCGGGGAGGAAAAGTCCGAGGGGAGGGGGGAGGCTGCCAAACTGCGCATGCTCGGGCATGCGCAGTACGGCTGGGGGCCGGGATGCGGCGGTGCAAGGACGCGCCGCCGATCCCACAGCCCTGCCTGCGCCGCACCAGTGGTTGCAACCACCTAGAGAGGTGGTTGTTTTTTGTGGCGCGGTATGGGCCATTGGAACGGATCAGGGACGGAGACGGCACGCTCGCCAGATGTTGAGGTGAGATCGCGCCTGTTTGCTCCGCCCCGGTTCCGTCCCGCTCCCGGCCCAAATGGGCTCATATGGACGGGGCCATGGCTGCCTTTCTAGATTGGGAGGCTCTGACACTAATGTCCGATATTCTGATCATTTTGTTACCCTATATCAGTTGCCAGCAACTTTGTCTCATTCTTCTTGTAGTAAGCACTATGAAACTAAGGAGTTGCACTTCCTGTCCTTAGTCTATGATCCTCTTTTGTTGGCAGCCAGACCATAATTAGGAATCTGGTCCCCACTACAGTGATATCCTTAAAATAGCTTGAACTTTATGTTGGTTGATGGCAATTTCTCAGATATATTTTTTGCTTCTATTAGTGTACCAACTATTAAAAAACACTTCAGAGCTGATATATTGCCTTTTTAATAATTTTTTTTTAAGCATGTCGAGATACATGTATTTGCTAATGGTGGGAATGTCATCTCAAGCTCTTAGACATTTCTTTTTGTTGTACAAGCAAGACATTTTATTTCTTAGCTCTCCTGTAACAAGCAGCTTCCCCCACCCCCACCCAACTAAGCCTTGTGAATTGCTTGACAAGAGATATATTTCTTCCAAGTATTGTTTTTAATCTTCATGGATAAACTTTTTTTTTTTACAGCAAAAGAAAATTAGTTCTGGACTATCCAGTTAGGTACTTTAGCAGATGTGAATCATCATCTCTCTCTTTTTGAAATGCTGAGAAACATGTAAAGTAAAAACAGTGGTGCCTTGTACATGACAAAGTAAATAATGGTTATTATAACCCCCTAAAATGAGACCAGAATAAAAACAGATGGTTTTCAGTACTCTTCTCAGCAAAGAGCAATTTAATTTAATTGGTGAAGGGGTGGGATGACTTTCTATTTGGTCCCTGAACCATTTGTGCACTTCAGTCTCCTTGCCCCCCCCCCCCCCCCCATCCCCCTCTTTTTTTTTTTTTTTTAAGTCTTCCTGCAGAGTCTGTATATCTCATTCACCCATTGTTTATTGAAGGGGAGGAAGTGGGACACTAGTAGGAGCCCTGAGCTACATAAAACCAGGAAATCAATAGAAATCAAAGTGTCGGAAACACCTGCATAAAAACCAGGAAACCATAATTTTGCCCCCTGCAAAGAGAAGAATGTTGTTCTGTTCTGTAGGATAGTTCATATGTGACCTTTTTAAAGGTGAGAGTTAACACATGGTGTTTGTTCTCCCCTACACTGAATGAAAAGATATATACCATGTAAAGCTGTTGCAGGTGTTTTTCTTGTCACAAGCACACAGGCTGCAAAACTGAAGCAGACTGACATTAGACCCACGAAGGAATCATCATAAGTGAAGCAGCCTTTCAATATTTTATTTATTGGGAAAATGTATCTGTCTCCATCTTGGAATTCAGGGCAGTATCTCCCATCCAGGCAGTAAGCATACCCAGACCTTTTAAACGTCAAGTGTGTTTTAGACCTAGGGTAAGCAACCATTTTGTCTTTCTCTCTCTCTTTCCTTTGTGCATTTTTATTCTGCCCCTCCCCAAGGAGTTTGGGTTGGGATTTGTTAAATAGTGAGTTCCATGGATGAACAGACCCCAAGTATAGTGACCAGCTCTCTTTATTAGTGATTTCAGCAGGGAGAAGAAGGACTAAAAATCCCCGGCAGAAGCCTGGTTTTTAAGCATGCAAGACACCCCACCCCAAACACACCCCACTCCCAATGATAGGCTATTTACATCACATTGTTTCTCTATTGGTCCATTATAGGATCCTAGCCAGCTATTGTTTGTGAATGCAAACTCACCCCGACCCCAGGGCTAGTTGAGGCTGACTCATCCTTAGTATACAACAGCATTCATGAATCTCCCTTCCTTGATTTTGCCTGCACAACAGCCCTATGAGATAAGTGTGGCTGAGAGAGGGTAACTGGTAAGGTCATCCAATGAGTTTTATGGCAAATGGGAAGTTGAACATGGGTCAAACCACTATGCCACACCATTGGCTATCTTAGGCACCAAACCCCCACTATTTCCATTTGGAAGATGTTTATGTGCTAGCAACCAATACTAAATGTGGGAGGGGGGAAAAGTTGTATTTGGGCAGGCACATGGGAAAAAGATGAACCCCAGCAACCCCAGGGCTCACTTTGCTTGGATCTGAGAGGTGATAATAACCTTGCCTATCATCTTCTCACTCTACTAGCTTCAGCTGTTGTTGCCAGTGCCTCAGGACAGGGCTGGCAGTGGGGCATTTGCTGAGACCCACGGCAACCTTGCCTGCTCACTTCCTTGTGAGTTCTTCAACACCTATGCTCCCAGCTGCACATACTGCCAAGTGCCACTGGAGCAGGGTGTGCAGGTAATGTACAGTGCCAGCACCCTCCTGGCAACCACAATGGTGGTATTCACAGCTCTAAGCACTCTAAGCACTGCCACCACCTGGTCGATTCGCTCCACTGCAGCGAATGCCGAAACAGATTTTTCCACTTTTTGGTCTCTGCCACGCCGCAGATGTCACACTGGCAGCTAACACCTCCCAAGGTTGTTGTAGGGGCTTTATTGCAATGTGCTTTGGCCTGATATTATGTTCTTATTCCAGTATGGGGTGTGTGTGGGGCAATGGAAGCTGAGTGATAGGGTCTCTCCAAGTGATTGCCAGAAGTGAGATGCGTCCTGGTCTTGTGTCTTACAGATAATCTTACAAATAGTCCTTTGCATTTATATCAGGCTTTCAACTTTAAAAGGATCATAATGCTGATTGTGTGAACTTAGGCAAATCACGAGAGGTAGAGCAGGAAGGGTTGCATCAGTGCTTAGTTCTTGTGGCCCTTTCTTACACACCCAGGGAAATGCTGATCGCCACTTTGGGGCCAGGAAGCAATTTTTCTCCTGGCCAGTTTGACCCCCAGTGATCCTGGAGGGTTTTTTAAAATTATTATTATATTCTGGGCGTGTGTGGGGGTATTGGTGAATTTCCTGCATTGTGCAGGGGGTTGGACTAGATGACCCTGGAGGTCCCTTCCCACTCTATGAATGTATGATTCTATAATTCACACATGCTGGCAGAAGCGCCTGAGATCCTCCCCCTCCCCTTTTCTTTCTACCGACTTGGAGGCGAAGGGAAGGGAGAGGGGGGAAAGAATGGATCCCAGGTGCTTCTGCCTGTCAGAGGGGCTGGTGCACACTTCCGGTGATGTCAGGGGGTGTGGCATATGCTAATAAGTTAGGCTAATGAGCTCCTGCAGCTCTTTTTCTACGAAATGACCCCTGGTTCTAATAAGGAATTTTTTACTACCAAGCTGATTAATAGGAAACTGACTTTTTTGTCCTTCAAGAAATGTCAAAACTTCAATTTATCAAGAACTCATCTTTAACTGGAGTTTGGAAGGAATTGTTGTGTCATTTTGACAGAAGATCTCAAACAGATGCCAGTTCCCTGCAAGCTGACTATTTAGCACATGTTGCCCCCTCATGGATATTCAGAGAAATGTCTGCTTTGTGCTTGGAGTTGCAAGGAAGAAAGATGATATTGCTATTAATTTGATTGCTTATTTCTAAAAGGCCAACTGCGAATTGGATCACATACATTTGTCTGTACATATATTGTTATTTTGACAACTTGCATAATTGTAACCAAGATTATAAGCAAATTGTACTTTAAGCCTTTTGTTAAATAAGAAATTTATCAAACTCTAAACAAAATTAGTCTCTTATTTATATTTTTATTGCTTATCCCTACAATTAGTATTTTTTAAAAATGCTGTAATTATGTGTTTGGGTCCCTCTCTGCAGCTCTACCTTTTCTATGGAGAATGCTTCTTGAATGCCATCTTGTCTGCAGATGGGGAAGAAATGCCTAAGATCAGTTGTGTCATTTAAGATCCACTTTGAAGTTTACCAAGATCAAACAAATCAACCCTCTGGAGCACTTTCCATTTTTCCCAGTATTGTCTGCAGACAGTGAGTATGAAATAAAACCAGAAACATAAACTTTGTCCTTTGCCCATGTTTCCTGAAGCAACACTAGGTCAAATCTACTCAAGAATTTTTTAACATCACTTGATCTCATCCTGGCAGCCCACCCAGTCATATTCCAAGACGCAGGCTGGAAATCCTGCAGGTAATTTTATCTACGAACTAGCCACAAGGCTAGTTCGAGTCCCACCATGGCCAGGGTGAGCTCCCGGCCCTCGTCCTAGCTCCCGCCCACCCAGCGGTTCGAAAGCTTGCAAGTAGATAAATGGGTACCTGCCTTAGGTGTAGGGGGGCACCCGCCTTCCGGTGGAGCGACGTTGGAGAGGAGCGCGGTGTAGACGATCAGTTCAGCAGAGAATGGTGGCAACACTAACATCGAGCAGCGAGCATTCCAGGTTGAGGATTGGTCCGGAGACGCGGCGACGTGGCAGCACAAGCACGGCCGGAGCCAATTAGGACAGTGGCCGATGCAGAAAAAGCTGTCGCACAGCCGCGGACAACGGAACCGCCCGAAGGGAGCCACTGCGGAGCCGAGCCAAGAAAGACATCTACTGCGCAGAATCAAAGGAGACAAGAGCCGCGGAGGAGGGAACATCAAAAATAGCCGGTAGGGTGCCTGATAGGCATTCACCTCCCCAAGACTATGTGGCCCTAGTTAGGAACTGTAATGTATGTAAACCGCTCAGAGACCCTTTGGGGTTAGAGCGGTATAGAAACTGAAAGTTAAATAAATAAATAAATAAAAATTAAACTAGGTCCCCAGTTGCATTGTATAGAAATCTGTGACTGAAGGGGCTTAGAGGCAGTGATGGTCTTTCATCCCATTTGGAGACACATCTATTGAACAGGGTTGTTCTTCCAATTTATGTTCAGGTTGTGCTTTAATATCACATAAAGCAGAAATCAGCCTTTGAACACATGACCATAGAGTGTCCCATATTCAATGAGCTGAGGGCTAGTTTAATCACCCTTTTACTTAAAAATATAAAACTGCCTGATATGGGAGTTCAGGTGATGTGGCTAGTTTGGTGTAGTGGTTAAGTGTGCAGACTCTAATCTGGGAGGACCAGGTTTGATTCCCCACTCCTCCACTTGCACCTGCTGGATGACCTTGGGCAAGGCATAATTCTGGCACAGCTGTTCTCTCAAGAGCAGTTTCTGTCAGAGCTCTCTCAGCCCCACCTACCTCACAGGGTGTCTGTTGTGGGGAGGGGAAGGGAAAGGAGTTTGTAAGCCGCTCTGAGACTTCCTTGGGTAGTGAAGAGCGGGGTATAAATCCAATCTCTTCTTCTTCATCATCAGATACAAAGCATTCCGTTTTTTTTTTTGAAACATTTATAGGGGCAATAATTAAATATCAGGGAAATAATATTAAGTAAGGTTTTTATCATTTTATTTTCTGCTCAAGTTGATAGCTGTAAGAACAGTACTAAGATAGATTTAAGATCCACATATGGAAATGGTGGCCAAATCTCTGTTTTTGGCTTCTTAGAGGAGGGAATGCATCATTAACTGTATATGACTTTTGTATTTCCTTGCCTGTCAGTTTTAATACAATATGCCAGTAAAGGTTGATTGATTGATTGAAGATCCAATCCACATATAGACTTTTGAGATGCATCGCTGTTGGTCATAGTACACTGGGGTACTAAAGCCTTGGCATGTCTAGTTTGTAAACAGTAACTAGTCAAGGACACAAATGTTTCAAAGAATGAACAATAGATTTGCTTGTCCCTAGGAATGGTACATGGCCTGTCTCAGAAGATAATGAACTAGATCGGGCTGCCCAACCTTTTTGAACCTTCAGGCACCTTTGGAATTTTGAGAGGGCATGGTGAATGCCACCTAAAATGGTGGCAACAAGAAGCAGAGTCAAACCTAAAATGATTGCCACAGGAGGTGGAGACAAATGCAATGTCTCCTTTTTTGCTTTGCAAAAGAATCACATGGCAACCATGATGAACCCATGAAACTGCTTTATTCAAAGTAGAATAATTAGTCTGTCAAGGTTAGTATTGTCTGTACTTTGGTTGGAAACATCGTCCAACCACATGGTCCAACCACAACTAGCCTGGAGAAAGAGGGTGGCCTTCTACTCCTGAATACTTATCTTCCCTTGTGCAACAGCCCAGCTTTGTGGACTTTAAGACCAGAACAAAGCTCTCGCTCTGCTTTGCAAAAGAAGATCATGGCAACAGTTGGTCAGGCCTGAGGAAAGTCTGGGTGCTTACCAGTCCTCCTGATCTTCCAATGGCTGTAGCTGCTATTGCCCCCAGTCGGAATAACGAGACAGACAACAGTTTGGAAGTAAACAAGGGTCACTTTATTAACTATTTAACATAACATTGCTGCAAGGGACCAACTAAGCGGCACGGAACAGGCAAGGCTGGCGTCACTCTCTGACCAACCTCCTTGCCCTTTTCATGGGCGGGTCACCCAGCTCCGGTCTTGAGCCAGCGCTCTGGCTTGTGACTGGCAGCCCAGCAAAACTGGTTGCCACCTAGGAGTGCCTGCCTCTGAAGCCATACAAGTTGCAGAGAGGAGCCTTACCCTAAGAGGTTCCCAGAGGTGAACACCAGCCCCGTAGCTAACAACTGTTTGCTCAGGGGGGGCAATGTTTTTCTCGGGGGGCCTGCCATTATATGTCTGTGCAGTACTGCCATGCCATGCTCATACTTCTAAATAACGAAATATTAAATAATAAATACAATAAATAATAATACTTGCATTAAAGTTGTGAGCGAGCAATTTAGCTGCTGCATAAATTAGTTTGCTCTGGAGCCATCCTTCCTGAGCTAAGACAGAAACGTATGAGTCGGAGGCTAAAAAACTGTGAGCAAGCCACACTAACCCAGCTTAGGGGGAACACTGGTGGGGACTCAGACTCAGCTCCTCTTTATGTTTGTCCCCTCATCGTCCTGCTGGGGGTGTTTCCAGGGGGCCTTCTTTGGCACAAGGGAATTCCATCCAAATGGAGGGAGCGGAATGCAGCCATTGTGAACCCCCGGCTGGGATGCAGAGTGTGTGTGTGGGAGTCTAAGGAGCAGCATGAGAAATTAAGTGCTACTGGAGTCGGACTGATTTTCTGCTCTCTGGGTGCGGTCAGATGGCATGCTGGGAGCGGTTTAAATTGCTCCTGCCCTGATGCGTTTTTTTTTTACCTGGAGAATTGCGATCACACTCACCTCCTTGCCCCGCTGCACGGCCACATCGCTCCTTGCCATCCATACGCGGCAGTGTGCATTCGTGTTGTTTTTTTCTCTCTCTCTCAGTTTGGGCATGCACACAGGCAGCCATCTGTAGAACTAACATTTTCGCGCGTGCGCAGAACAGCGATTTCCACTTCAACCCGACTGCTGTAACACTTCCCTTTAAACTTTAAAGGAACATTTCCTTTTAAACGTTTACCCCGAAAATAGCCTCCATGAGATCCAGAACTCATCTAAATGCTAAAACTAGGCACCATTTAAACATTGTTTTTAATAATGCAGTGGCGGACCTCTGCTTATATGCACACTGCCAATGCTTTTTAAAAAATGGCGGGCGAAAAGCGGATGCCTCAGGCAGCTTTTGAGTGGGGAGGGGATTTAAACCAGAAGTGGCTCGACACCGCAGGAGCGATCAGATATCAGAAAAGTGCAGCTGGAACAGGAGAATCAGGAAAACACCACTTGGGGACCTGGTATCAAAATACTCCGGGTTAAAACTGTTTTGAACCAGAAAGCAATGGCTGGGGATGGGAGGCAGATGTTGACTGTGTGATCATGCAGATAAAATCCGTTTCTGAGGTGGGCCGAAAGTGGACTAAACGGCCCGTCTGAATGCACCTTCCATCTCTCTGCCACTCCAGTGGCATTCTGGAGCTCTTCTACCTGGCAACAGCCGGGTTAGCACCCGGGGCCTTTTCTCATTGGCTGCCTCAGCCCTGTCCTCTTCCACCCCCCTTCAAAGGGCCAGGACTGCTCTCCATTGGACTCTAGCACCTGTGCCCAGCCCCCGCTATTGCTCCTATAGCTGCCTGGACCTCCCTCTGCACTGGACTTCTCCCACCTTGGCGAAGGCAGCAGGGAATGGGGGGCTTGGCGGGGGGGCCTGTGGCTCCTGCTACTCCTCCTGAGTGGGCTCCTGGTGGTAGGTAAGCCCACCCCACCCAGGGGGAGGGGCCTGTAAAAACCGGGGGGGCAGGCCCCGTGGGTCCCGTAGTAGCCACGGGCCTGGTGATCACCATTCCCTACCCTGGACCCTAAAATCCGAAGGTAGTTCCTGATGGCCCCCTGTTCCCTAACAGGAAAATGCCATAAGGTGCTCACTGGTTTTGATTTTTTGCCCACAAAAACCTGCCAAGTGACCAACCTATTTAGATGTCGACCACCACAACCAGCTATTCAATTCACTGCTCTCAGTGCAAGGTACACAAAAACACCTCCACCATTTCAGCCAATCCTGGGTAGAGGTGAAAAATTCCTCCCTGGCCCTAATAGGCGGCCAGCAAAAGCCTACAGTAAGAACAGGGCGGAAGGGCGGGTGAGCACAAGTTCCAACTGTCTGAGCAGGAGCGCAGCCCGGCTGTTTAACAGGGCCAGCTCGTACCCACGCACATGTCATGATGCGCTGCATCATGGTGACTGTTGCTGCCCCAGTCTCCTCTGGGGTGGCAAAACAGCCCCCGGCATCCAGCAGTGTCACCGGAAGGCCGGGAGCTCCATTGCCCCCCCCCCCCGGTCAGAATAATGAGACAGACAACAGTTTGGAAGTAAACGAGGGCCACTTTATTAACTATTTAACATAACATTGCAGCAAGGGACCAACTAAGCAAGCATGGAACAGGCAAGGCAGGCGTCACTCCCTGACCAACCTCCTTGCCCTTTTCATGGGCAGGTCACCTAGCTCCAGTCTTGAGCCAGTAATCTGGCTCGCAACCGGCAGCCCAGCAAAACTGGTTGCCACCTAGAAGCGTCTACCCCTGAAGCCTTACAAGTTGCAGAAGGAGCCTTACCCCACCATTCCTCACCCTGGACCCTAAAATCCAAAGAGTTCCTGATGACCCCCTGTTCCCTAATGGAGAAAGGTGCTCACCGGTTCCGATTTCTTGCCCGCACAAATCTGCCAGTGCCAAGGCCAAGCCTCTGCTTTGGCCTTTGCTTCCCACTAACAGCCCAAGGCTGACCGAATCCCTTGCCACAAGTAAAAATAACCCATTGTCCTTTTCTTATAGATGCACCCCATCAGCCCTGTACAAGTCCTGGAACTCAACCCGTATGTTGGGGTGCGACAATAATTGTTCTACACCACCCTCCATGACCTTCTTCATCTGGGGTTGGCTGTACACCAAGCAGGGGTCTCCCAAATTGTGCCATACCTGGCAGGGCAGAATAGCTGACCAGACTATCTGCACTCTGGGCCACCTTGTTCTTATCACCGCAAGGTTTGCCTCAGCTTGTGACACCATAGCCTTGCCCTTCATGAAAATCTGAAAATAGAACCCCACAATTCTACCTTTTACCCAAGATCCATAAAGGTGTACTGCCTGTTCCTGGCAGACCCATAGTCTCGGGGTGTGGGTCTATTTTGGAACCATTGGCTAGTTATTTGGATGATTTTTTAAAACCCTTCATCCCAAAAACTAATACATACTTGAGAAACACTATGGACTTTTTGGGTCATATTAATAAAATCAGAATTGAACGTGAGGATATGCTCTTTGTAACTCTGGATGTGGTATCACTATATACCAATATACCACAGGATGAGGCTTTGGAGGTTCTTCAAAATACACTGGATTTGAGGGAAGGTGATCCCTACCCTCCTACTTTCTTTTTATGTCATATGGCTGAGATTTGTTTGAAAAGAAATTATTTTCAGTTTCAGAACAGATTTTTCTGGCAGATATCAGGGACTGCAATGGGGTGCAAATTTGCACCTGAGTTGGCAAACCTTTTTATGAATAGGTTTGAAAATAAATTCATCCTGAATGCAAATAACATCTATGCTGAGAACATTATTTTGTTTAAACGATTTTTGAATGACATTTTTTTACTGTGGAAGGGTTCTGTGTCACTCCTGTTGGAGTTTAAGGAGTACATCAATGACCTACATGATACTATTAAGTTTGAAATGAGGTATGATTGCAAGGAGATCAATTTCTTGGATGTCAGTGTTAAAAGGGTGGGAAATACAATACAGACCAGCACATATAGAAAATCTACGGATGCAAATTCATTTTTGTCTAGTGACAGCTTCCACCCAACACACCTGAAAAAGAACCTACCTTATTCCCAGCTGTAGCCAGTACTCTGACTTTGTTGAACAATCTAAAACATTGATGGGACAGTTTAAGGACAGGGGCTACTCCTCTAGAGTTGTGAAGCAGGCTTTTTATAAGGCTAAAAACACTAGTAGGTCCTCACTCCTGATACCTAAGATAAAACAAGGTCAGTCTGACAAAAGGATGATTATCCCATTGACTTATGATGGCAGGTCTGCTCAAGTTAGTAATATCATTAGGAAACACTGGCATCTGTTAACTAACATTACTTCGTGTGAGTCTGCTCCTATATTTGCTTATAGAAGGTCAAAGAATTTAAAAGGCATGCTAGTAAGAAGCAGTCTTAAATCTTCATTAGTGGTTCAAAGGGGAGTAGATGGTA
>NW_015164192.1:78525-84860 GCF_001447785.1 Gekko japonicus
GGAACCATCTGCAGCATATGAAAGCAAGGGAACGGTTTTCATGCCCTCAATACTACAACACCTTATGGTTTGAATGAACAAGTAGATTGGTGTGTAATATAATTTGTTGTAAGTAGTATCTTCATGTATGATTTAACACCTAGTTTCGTATATGTAATGTTTCATGTGTGATTTAACACCTAGTTTGGTATCGGTAATGTTTCTTTAAATGGTTTTTACTGTGTCATGCTCTATGTGAATGTGTAATCACATGGCTAGTTGCAGGCACCTGTAAGGATTACATCATCCTTTAAGGATTGTATAATCCTGAATCTACTATATAGACCCAACAGCTTTTGGATCAACACTGCTTTTAACCTAAGGAACATTTGTTTGGGAACATTTGGCTGTACAATCTCAGAAGAATATACAGTTGACCAGAGGTGACTATTTTCATTCAGCATTCATATTTCATCATTTTTCTTTATTTTCAGTTAGTAGGTGTTTAAGGCATTGACTCATACACTTTTATTGTTTCTAGAGAAGTACCACTGGACATGTGATTACACTGGAGGCTTCATTTGTATTTTTGTATTTCTTTTCCTTGCCCAGTGGTTAAACTTTGGAAGTAAGTCAATGGTTTTTTTGTATGGTAATGTATTTACAATGTATTTACAATGTATTTATTAGTAGTATATGTGTCTAATCTTCTATTTCTTTTATTTTTACAGCAATTGGTTTCTGGTCTTTATTCCATATTTTGTATATGTAGGATTGTATGTATTTTTGCATATCAGCCAATATGTTCTGTCTGTATTAGACCTCTGAGGAAGGCCTGTAAAGGCCGAAACGCGTTAGGTCTATCTTATTAGCCTTTGTATGTTTCTGTATTTATATATGAGGTTTGAATGGGCCCTTGTTTGTTATTTTAATTTATGGTGAATAAATACATATATATTTTTGTATGTTTTATAATTAAAGTTTTAGAGTTGGCCCTTTTCTACTCTTGACTAACCTTTTTAGATTCTGAATTCTAGGTTTAGGTTCAGTTTTTTCCCCTTTTTTCTTCTTTGTCCTTATTGAAGCAGAATAGCTGACCAGACTATCTGCACTCCAGGCCACCTTGCTGTTTTCATCGCAAGGTCTGCCTCCGCTTGTAACACCAGGGTGCAACACCTGAAAGAAGAACCCCATTAATAACTTAAACAAAACATTAGACTTTGCAATCCTGCACATATCCCTTGTAGCACCTTGTAGCCTTCACCCTCACCCCGCATAGCTAAATACTGGCATAAGGCCTGAACAGAATGTACCTGGCTTTGAACAAAATATTGTTCTGCAAACAACGAAGTGTGAAGGCTCTGACCAGGGCCATGACCCTAGGATACTTGGATGTTGTCGCACCAGAAGTGGACAGTATGGTTGGCAAGCTCTGTTGACCAAATCCACACTGCTATGACAATCGGAAAAAATTCCAGGAAGGTGAGGTCTTTGACCCACCCTGTCTGAAACCATTCCTCCGTCCAGTCCTCAGCACACCAATGTCCACAAAAATAGACTCCAAAGCCAGAGGAACCAGCAGTGTCAGATGTAACCTGCAGCTCAGCTTTGACCAGGAGGTCCTCCCTTCAAAAAGACACCCCACTGTCAAAGTTCCCTCTAAGCTGTGGAGTCTCATGAGCAAAAATTCTAATTTGTGAGCTACTGGCATTAAAGTTGTGAGCAAGCAATTTGGCTCCTGCATAAATTAGTTTGCTCTGGAGCAATCCTTCCTGAGCTGAGACAAAAATGTCTTTAGCCAGAGGCTAAAAAACTGTGAGCTAGCTCACACCGACTCAGCTTAGAGGGAACACTGCCCACTGTATGAATTCAATCATTCTTTCCATACAAGGAGGTGATCTCTTATACCCCTTGTGACCCTAGTCCTATAGTGCGGTAGGTGTAAGCCCTTCATGGACTCACATGGTTTCTTAACAAATTCCTGGCTGGGTGCATTCTAATAGGTGGGTGGTCTTTTATGTCAATGTGATGTTCAGCCTCAAACACTGATGGTCGCTCTTCATCACTGTACAGCATGTTGTTATCCAACACATCATTTGCAAAATATGGCTTTCCCCTGCCTTTTTGTGCAAGCTCTGCATGTGGAAACACTCTCTGCAAAACTTCCAGGATTCTCTGAAGTGTGTTTTCAAGCAGTAGTTTTGCAATGGTAGACAGTGCTTGTCTAGGTGAGGACATTGCCCTCAGAGAGTCAGGTATGTTTTTTTGCATAGCAACTACAAAATCTTTAGCTGCTATCTTAATAGAAGAAATATTTAACTGGAACTTTGCACTGCTGGTCCTGTCCTGTAATGCAAGGCCCATTCCAAAAAGGAACTAAGCCTCTCAAAAGCAGCACAGGATACAGATCACCCCATGGGAAGGGCCCTGTCCCTGTAAAATCCGCCCTCAAAAGCAAACAAACCAACCAACCCAGAAGCTCAAATTCGGCCGGGTGGACCGGGAGGAGATGGAAGGCTGACAATGTCACATTTTGCCAATTCCACCCCCTGCCCACAGTGGCGCACCACTTGCATGGCCTGATCAAATGAGGTGTATCTAACAGAACATAACTTCTCTGTTATGGCCTCATTCACTGACTCCCCACGTGGTATGACAGGTGGTGAATGGGGCGATACTCACCAGGTGTCTTCTTCAGCACAACTCCCAACGAGGAAACTCTCAAATTGTTAACTGGTGGGGAAGGGAACGGGCCAAGTACCCTACCCTCCCTATACTCCTTGTCAATTTTTTCTTTAACTATGTGCTCCATCCCCTTAACTGATTTCAGGTTAGAAGCACTATATGACCTTCTTTTCCCTTGGTAAGGTACCCTAAACCCTAGAATGCAACCTTCCAATAGGTAAACACCATCCTGTCAGTTGGGGTAATCCCACAACCAAAGCTCAAGCACTCCAACTCTAATTGGGCTACGGCCCTTTGTCAGAAGGTGTGTTGTAACCACTGCCTCCTTCTGAACGCTTACCTCCCTTGCCTCTTGCCCTTCCTTTTGTTTTAGGGCAACCTGAGAGTGTGTGGGGCACAGCACACAAAGGACATTCATGCCTAAAGCATGACTTGTGGCTGCATGTCCCATGGAAGGTGAACTCCCAGCAAAGCAGGCATCGCTGAACTGCCTGCCCCACCAGGGTGCGAGTACCTGCCTGACTTTGTGATCTCCGAACTGAGTGGCCACCATCTGACCTTTCATTGCCAAACTGCTGGTCTGGTGACATGATTTGCAGCCATATGTGTGGAGGATTCAAGTCCCATCTCAGGGCTGGATTCATGGCTACTCTCATTCTGAACTCTCCATTGTACCGAAGCCATGCAGGGCTCGGGAAATTGGTAAAGCCCTTGTAAATGATGCCCATATTGGAGCATTGCCGAAGCCCTCCATGGCTGATGCCTCACTATCACTGCTGCATAGATTAAGAATCCTGGGAACTAGTTTGGCCAGGTCATGTCAACCCTGCGCCCCTTCAGGCATTCCTTTTCCCACTCATCTAGGTCCTCCTTATCTTTCTTCTCCAATTCCATGTATAATAATGTAAAGACATCAACAAACTCTCCTTTAAGGATTTTTATCCCTGGTCGCCGTGGAGAGGTGATCTCCAAGTGGCAAAGCCAGGTCCCCCAGTGGAATGGCACCCACTGAAACTGTGTCATATGCTGACCCCCCGGATTTGCAAAACCAGTATCTGAATTTGGGTAGCCCCATCCAGGCCAAACATCTTGAGGAGGCGGCTGGGTTATACCTCCCCATCCTGCAAAGGGTGACTATCTGCCCGGCTTTGTGTGCCCAAAATTACCTTGTGCAGGGTGTGTAGAGTACCCAGTGGCGCCTTGAGTGCAGGGGCCCCATAGCCAATATGTCCCATCTTCGCCGGTGATCTCTGCCTTACCTTCCCTCCTTGGAGGTCCTTTGTAAAGCTCCACCTGGAGCTCCTCTGCACTCTGGCCCTCCTGCTTGTCATCCACGTGCTGCCTATGGACCAGCTGACCCAATGTTGATGCCACGTTGCACTGTCTGTCCTCAAGAAAAGCCAAGCATGATAGGATTGTTTAGGAAAGGCTTTAGACTAGGGGTGTCGAACTCATTTGGTATGAGGGCCGGATCTGACATAAATGAGACCTTGTTGGGCCGGGCCATGTGGGTCATAAAATGTAATGCCAGGTAGCAGAGATATAAACTTTATAAAGAACACAGACAAACACAGTTAAAGTTTTTTAAAACTTTAAATAAAACATGCTTAAAACACTAGCACTCGCAATATTTTGTCTATTTAACCATCTCTGATGCTCTGAATTATTGCATCAAAATGTCTGTGCTGTAGCAATCTTGAGTATGCTGTTCAGGTGTTCATTTGTAAGCTGCAAACCTACTTTTGATTTATTGACATCAGGGCTTTAGTCGACCCGGAGCGCTCCGGTATGGCGCTTTGGAAGTGAGCAGTCCAGGGGGCAGGTACATGACCAAGCCCCGCCCCCTGCTCCCAGCAGACCTGACGAGGCGGCAGAAGACGCAGAAGGAGGAGGACGTGAGTTGGAACTTGGCAGAAGAAGTAAGACACGAGGTGGCGGAAGAAGACACGAGGAGGCAGAAGAAGAAAGGTAAGTAACCCTTCCCGCTCAGTCTTTCCCAGGCTCGCCCTCTCCCTGGCTTCTCTGGGCCGCGTGCAAGCGCGGCGCTCCAGAGAAGCCTCCTCTTCCCCTCCCCATCTTCTCTGGGCCGTGCAAAAGCGCGCTCCAGAGAAGCTCCCCCCCCTGCCTTCTCTGGGCTGCGTGCAAGCGCGGCGTTCCAGAGAAGCCTCCTCTTCCCCTCCCCATCTTCTCTGGGCCGTGCAAAAGCGTGGTCCGGAGAAGCTTCCCCCCTCCCTGCCTTCTCTGGGCTGCGTGCAAGCGCGGCGCTCCAGAGAAGCCTCCTCTTCCCCTCCCCATCTTCTCTGGGCCGTGCAAAAGCGCGCTCCGGAGAAGCTTTCCCCCCCTCCCTGCCTTCTCTGGGCTGCGTGCAAACGCGGCACTCCAGAGAAGCCTCCCCTTCCCCTCCCCATCTTCTCTGGGCCGTGCAAAAGCGCACTCCGGAGAAGCTTCCCCCCCCCTGCCTTCTCTGGGCTGCGTGATTGCACAGTGCTCCAGAGAAGCCTGCTTCTCCCCTCTCCGTCTTCTCTGGGCTGCATGGAAGCACGGTGCTCCGGAGAAGTCTCCTCCCCCCCCCTGGCTTCTCTGGGCCTCGTGATGTGTTCTCTCCTCTACTTGATATCTTCTGCACTGTGAACAGGTTCTCACTTTTTTGAAAAGGTGCAAAAATTGGTAACTGATAAAATAGGCTGCGTTTGTGCAAGTGTATGAGAGGAGGTGGGAAGTATGCTCCCCCTCCGAATTTTGGCTCAGCACTAGTTTGGATCCAGGGAAATAGACCAGAGGTATGCTTTTATGTGTTCATAGTGTCTCATCCCAGTGAGGCAAATGTTTCTTGCTCCTGTGGAAGCTATTTGTATGGCTAGACTGTCTCAACAGATCCTTGCTTCAAAGCCAGTAGGTGGCACGTTCTCTCCCACCCTGCTGCGTGTATGAGAAGTGCTCATGTCCTCTCACTACTTCCCATAGACTTGATATGCATTTTCTCAGGGGTCTTTTCGTAGAAAAAGAGCTGCAGGAGCTCATTAGCATAACTCATTAGCATAACTCATTAGCATATGCCACACACCCTGACATCATCGGAAGTGTGTCAGAGGGTAACATCCACCACTCAGGCTCCACCCCAAAAATCTCCAGGTATTTCCCAACTCAGAGCTGGCGAGCCCCGTGGTCTCTCTCCGTGGTCTCTCATTCCAGTTCCAGAACACTCCTGCTACACCCTAGGGCTGTCATTCCACTCTTGGGCCTGTCATCCCAGTCCCTGAACACTCCTGCCCCACCCTGGGGCTTTCATTCCATTCCGTGGTCTCTCATTCCAGTTCCAGAACACTCCTGCTACACCCTGGGGCTGTCATTCCACTCTGTGGCCTGTCATCCCAGTCCCAGAACACTCCTGCTTCACCTTGGGGCTGTCATTCCACTCCTTGGTGTCTCATTCCAGTCCCTGAACACTCCTGCTCCACCCTGGGGCTGTCAATCCACTCAGTGGGCTCTCAATTCCAGACCCAGAACACTTCTGTTACTCCTAAGGGCTGTCATTCCACTCCGTGGGCTCTCATTCCATTCCCAGAGTAGTGTATTTTGGCCCAGAGACCCTAATGGAAAATCCATTCTGCATTTTTATTGCAACTCTACTTTACTGTAATGTATTTCAATGGAGCCAATGCCAGTCAATT
>NW_015164192.1:85301-93325 GCF_001447785.1 Gekko japonicus
CCACCACCAAAACAAACAAATTCAAAATGGACTCACTCAAGGGTTTTTTTTCTGCACGGGGACTCACAGGCAACCAGCCAAGCCAGTTCAAGGCTCCATGTGAGCATGCCAGCTCCTCCCCTCCACCACCAAAACAAACAAATTCAAAATGGACTCACTCAAGGGTTTTTTTTCTGCACGGGGACTCACAGGCAACCAGCCAAGCCAGTTCAAGGCTCCAGTTCGGGAACCTTGGGATGGGGTGGGCAGACATCTCAGGGCGCCGCGGATCTCCGTGGCCCCGGGAAGCACAGGGAGGGGTGGCTGGGCCTCCCGGGGCGCCATGGATCTCCGCGCCCACGGGAAGCCCTGCTCCCTGGGCTTTTCACTCCTGGAGCAGCGCTCCGGAGAGCTTCGGCCCCATCCAACCCCTGATTAGGCCAATGGTCCATCCTGTCCAACACTCTGTCACACAGTGGCCAAAAATACCAGGTGACATCAGGAGGTCCATCAGTGGGGCCAGGAAACTAGAAGCCCTCCCACTGTTGACCCCCCCAAGCACCAAGAATACAGTGCATCACATGCCCCAGACTGAGAGTTCCTATTTATACCTTGCAGCTAATAGCCACTGATGGACCTCTGCTCCATATCTATATATCTAATAGCTAAGGCGCCCCCTGCATGTGGATATCTAAATCCGCACATCGGGAGCATCTGGGGGGCAGGGAGATTTTCCTGCACATTTGGAGCAATCCCTAGATGTGCAGAAAAATCTAAAAACTGTAAAAAAAAACTATGGGGGGGATACTTAAATCCCCCCAAAAGTAAAGGAGCATTCCCTGTGCATGTGCAGGGAATGCTCTGAGAAGGCTTTGCCGCTGCCACAGGGGACGGGGGGTGGGAGAAGGCTTGGCAGACCAGCCTCACTGCCACCACTGTAGGGGAGGGAGGGGAGATGGAGAAAGCTTGATGGGCTGGCCTTGCCGCCACTGGGGCAGTGGGAGGGAGATAGCTTGGCAGGCGGGCCGGCCTCACCACCACCACCATCGCTGGGGAGGGGGGGAGGAGAAAGCTTGGCGGGCCAGCCTTGTCACCACCACTGTGGGGGAGGGAGGGGGGAGGGAGAAGGCTGGGCTCACCTGCTGCCACGTCTCCTGCTTCTGCAGGCTGGGAGCTGTGGGGAATACTTCCCCCCACGAGTATCACGGGTCCCACATCTTGTGTTTATCTAATTCCCTCTTAAAGCCTTCCGTGCTTGTAGCCACCACCAACTCCTGTGGCAGTGAATTCCATGTGTTAATCACTCTTTGGGTGAAGAAGTACTTCCTTTTTATCCATTTTAATCCAACTGCTCAGCAATTTCATTGAGTGCCCACGAGTTCTTATATTACGAGAAATGGAGAAAAGTACTTCTTTCTCTACCCGCTCTATCCCATGCTTAATCTTGTAAACCTTGATCATGTCATGTCACCCCTCAGTTGTCATTTCTCCAAGCTAAATAGTCCCAAACACTTTAACCTTTCTTCATAGGGAAAGGGCTAGCTCACCTCTCCCCTGCACGTGATCCAAACAATAATAATGATGAAAAAAAGAACATGAGTCAAGCTCTAGTCATGCCACTCCCAGTGACTCCATTTTACTTGACTGAATTGTTTAGTCTACTAGATTTTGTAGCATTCCTATCCAGGTATTTTATTTACATAGTCTATAAATAAAGCAACTGTATAAGCAATAGTTATCGGTGGCCAGCATAAAGTTCCACTCCTGCTTCCATGCATATTCCCAGGAGCAGCCAATTTTACTCTCTGGCTGCATCCACTTACATTATATTGAACAACCAAATTCAAGCACATTGGTTTTAGAAAGCATAGAGGGCCATGATGGAAAGCGGGACCCAGCAAAACCCTGCTGGATCTCATCTACATTTTGTTTCACCATTTCTGAAATGGTTCTGCTTGAATAGTTTGCTGAGTAATTCATTTCCCCCCCATTTTTGTTTCTTTGTTTCCATAGTGGTACTTTCTTAAGTCTCCTTTCAGTAGCTGTAGCATTAAACTATTCTATGCAAAAATGAGTCAGGTTTTCTGAGGAAGTGAAAAATCTGATTTAGATTTTTTGTGTGCTTAAAGAGCAGTCTGTGCTGTATATGAAATTTGTATCCAGCCTTTCCTCTAAGGAGTGTAGGGCAGCAGGTATCATTAGGGTTGCCAGCCTGCAGGTGGTACTTGGAGATCTCCTGCTACTACAATTGGTCTGCAGATGACCAAAATCAATATTGGAGACACTTGAGACATTTAAAGAAGGACATGTGGTAGTAGTAGGAGATTTCAATTGTATACTAGATCAACAATGGGACAGGACTTTTAAGATAGGACAAGATCGTTCTAATAGAAAAGGGAAACACAATCTATCAATACTACAGAAAATGATAGATCACTATGATTTGAAGGACATTTGGTGGCTACAGAATACTGGTGTTAAAGATTATACTTACTTTTCACCAAAGCATAATATATTTACTCGTATTGATTTTATTTTAATATCTACTTCTTGAGTCCCGCAAACATTACACACGGATATTGGTCTTCGTACATTATCTGACCATGCATGGACCGAGTATATATTTAGTGTTTTAAGGAAAGAAAAAAGCATAAGACCTTGTCTTTAAATACAAGGTTGTTATTCCATCAACCTATAGTTGATCAAATTGATAAAGAGATACAAGAATACTTTAGATTGAACTCTTCAAGTGAAGTTTCAGAAGGTTTAATCTGGGATGCTAAGAAAGCTGTAATCTGTGGCATATTTATTTCAATAACTTCATTTTATAACAAAAATAGAAACATTATGAAACAGGAAATATTAGATAAAATTAAAATTATCTTCTAATATTTTAATTTTATCTAATATTTCCTGTTTCATAATGTTTCTATTTTTGTTATAAAATGAAGTTACTGAAATAAATATGCCACAGATTACAGCTTTCTTAGCATCCCAGATAACATAAAGCTACAGGTTTAAGAAAAACTTGAGGCATCTTCTTATAGAATGTAAAAAACTTGAGGCATTTGAAATGCAAATTCAGAAAAATATAATGTATCTTAAACAAAATACTGGTATAGACATCCTAGATCACTAAAACTTCTGGCATGGAAAATAAAAGAACAGCAAGCAAAAAAGACTATTACTTCTATTAAGAAAACAGATGTAAATATAGAATTTACTCCAATGGGAATTATGGAAACATTTTTAGACTATTATAAGAATTTATACAAATCTGATGTACCTGTAGGTTCAGATATACTGGATTACCTTACGAAAAATCACTTAGTTAAGCAATTTACTCAGACCCATAAAGATTTTATGGAAGAGCCAATCTCTGAAAAGGAGGTATTGGCCGCAATTTCACATTTAAAAATAAATAAATGTCCTGGTAGAGATGGCCTTCCTGGAGAATTTTATAAGAAATATAAGCATCTCTTAGTTACACCACTAATTAAACTTTGTAAACTAGTATTAGAACAAGGAACTAAACCATCTACATGGGATGAGGCAAAGATTACACTTTTGCATAAGAAAAAGAGAGATCCTCAAAGTACTAAATGCACAAATAGCTTTGAATGGGCTCTGTTCACAGGACTTTCAGCTTACAAGAGGTACTAGGCAGGGGTGCCCATTGTCACCCCTGCTTTTTGCTTTGGTTATTGAGTCATTGGCTAACATGGTAAGAAACTCGGCTCAAATACATGGTATATCTATAAATCAAATAGAATATAAAATTAGTCTATTTGCTGATGATTTAGTTTTGTATATTTCTGAACCGCAAACTTCAATTTTACATTTAGAAAATATATTATCAACTTTTAGTTTGTTAGCAGGTCTTAGTGTTAACCAATCTAAAATGGTCCTATATCCTATTAATTTGTCTAGGGAAAGTGAACATTATATAAAAACTAATTTTTCATATCAATGGTTGACAAAAAACCTTGGAGTTATCTGGGTATTAAAATTCCGCTTCAATTGAAGAATCTATATAAAGTAAACTATCAGGAGTTATTGCAAGAAACTTCAAATATGTGCAACAAATGGAATCCATTAGCTTTAACATGCTTAGAAAGAATCAGAACACTAAAAACTTTTATTTTCCCCAAATTTTTATATTTGTTTCGGGCACTTCCAATTTGGATCCCAAAAACTACATTTCAAAAATGGCAAAGCAAATGGAGAAAATTCATTTGGAATAATCGCTCAGTGAGGGTTACCTGTTTAATATTACGTAGACCACCTCAATATGGAGGCCTCTCAATGCCAGATCTTAAGCTGTACTATGAAGCCTCTAAATTGTCTACATTAACACGTATTCTCCAACCATCTTCATGTATAGAATGGGTACCAATAGAAGAATTTTATTTACTCTGAATTTTTATGGGCTACAAAACTAGAAAGGTTATTGGTCCCTTCAAATATGTTTATACAGGCATTGGTATGGACATGGGACTTTAGAAAGGAACATCTGGTTCCACCTTTTTCAATAGCAAAGACATTTTTAGGGCAAAAATGGTTCCCTCCGGCACAACATAGTACAGCTTTTAAAACTTAGAGGTTAGCTAAAATTCATAAAATTTCAGATGTAATCCATAAGGGCCAAATGTTAAGAGAAATTAGACATATTAGTGAAGTCAAATGTACCTTGGTTTGAGTATTTACAACTACATCACTTTATAGTATCACCTTTGATATCTGAACAACTGAACAAACCCTAGATGGAAAACGGAGTTAGGAAAGGAATAATATCAACTGTATATAAAATATTGTTGGAACATGATATGCTAGATTTACCGTCATATACGATACCTTGGCAAGTGGATTGTAATCTTCAATGGACTAGAACTCAATGGGAATCGGTTTGGTCTTCTTATGTGTACAAAACCAAATCTCTTAATATACAAGAACAGAACATTAAAATGTTAACACATTGGTACATGATGCCTAGGAAACTGAATTGTATAAACAAGTCAATATCTCCACTGTGTTGGAAACAATGTGGTTCTGTGGGAACTTTTCATCATTGTTGGTGGGAGTGTACAGTGATCAAGCAGTTTTGGCAGGATATAGTACTTCAAGTTGAAAATTTAACTGGTTATAAAATTCCGTTGAAACCGGAGATTATATTACTGAATTATTGGCAAGAAGTTAATATTCCACATATAAGGAAAGATCTGATAATGATACTCTTTACGGCAGCCAAGACTACGATAGCGTCATGCTGGAAGGAAACAGATAAACCATGAATTAAAAATTGGTACTCTAGAATTTGGGACCATTTGATTTTGGATAAAATCTCGGACTCTCTAGCAGATAAAGATCCTTCATTGGGACCTTCCTATTATTTGGAAAGATGGTATCCAATTCTAATTAAATTGGAAGAGATTCTTGAAGGGAATACACAGTCTACAAATTATTGTTATCTTAATCTCCTGAAAGTAAGTTGGTTAATTTAATAACCCCTAATGTAGTATTTGTTGTATTAGTTGTAGATATTTTGTTGTTAATTTAATGTTTATATTTTTGTTGTGTATTGGATGTGATGTGTAATGGAGGACTGTGATTTGAATGATGGTGCAACGTGTTTTTGCACCTTAACGTTTTTATTGAACCTGGAGATTGGCGACAACGGTTCCCCATGAGGGAATGGCTGGCTTGGAGGGGGGAGTCTATTGCATTGTACCTGTCTGAGGTCCCACCCCTCCTCAAACCTCACTCTCTCCAGGCTCCATCCCTCAAATCTCCAGGAATTTCCCACCTGGAGTTGGCAACGCTATCAGGACTGTCCCAATGAGTTTTCTCCCAAAGGCCAAAATAGCTGTGGAAAGGGCCTTTTACTGACAGAACCTGGTTGCCTGGCAACAGGCACTGAGGAGAAAGTACAGTTGGCAGCTCTGATTAGGGAAATACCTGGAGATTTGGGGGGTGGATCCTGTGGAGGGCAGCATTGGGGGGAGGATGGAAGGACTCAGCAGGGGATAATGCTATAGGGTCTACCCTCTAAAGCAGCCATTTTATCCAGAGAAACTGATCTCTGACATCTGCAGATCAATTGTAACAGCAGGAGATTTCCAGATGTTTTTTTGGTTAGGTATATTAGCTATCAAATCAGATCCACCCAAGTGAAAAAAACAATAGCTTGATAAAGGAAATGACTATGCACACGGTATTTTGCCAAGGCAAGAATTCTCTACTTTCACTTCAATCCTGCTATATGAACAGTATATTCTGTGACACTGGTTTCTGTTTTAATTTTTTAAAAATATTTTATTTCAGTTTTATATGACAACTGTGATTGTTCTAACGGAGCTAGAGGAACCTACCAGAAATAATAATATACAAATAAGTTATGTTTAAATCCTAGTTTGTATGATCGAAAACTCTTTTGCTTGCATATGGGAGATGCTACTGAGCTCCCCTTCTGCTACAAATTCCAAAGTTATTTGGGGGGGGGGGAACACACATGAAAGTGGAAGAAAGAACGGGGTGGTGGAAAAGTTCCCATGGACAGCTGGTTCTCTGGATGTTGCCAATTTAAAATACACAAGAAAACAACATTTTATATAGACTACAAAAAATCTGTTCAGTAGCTTGCAGAAAATGGAGGCCAGTTTGTCAGTCAGTAATGTAGAAAGATGGGCCTGTAGACTGTAGGCCACGCGAGTACTTGCTGTGAAGTTTGTGGAAATCATGCAACATGTAGTTAGGTTGGTAGATGGGGGGTGGGATCTTGGTGCATGCCAGAATTCACAACATTAGGAAAAGTATGCATATGGACTTGTGGAAGAAAAATGTAGGTTGCCTTGTTGCTCCAGCATGGGGATTTGGGGGTGTTCCTGGGGTGGGCAAAAAAAAAAAGAGCAACCACTCATCCAGCCACCCCCTCCCTCCCCTCCTACCTGATTTAAAGGGTTTCAGTGGATCGGCGGGCCACGTGGTCCCTGATGATCAACTGAAGCTCTTTAAATTGGGCAGGAGGGGAGGGAGAGGGGTGGCTGGGTGAGTGGTCACTCTTGGGTGCAAGGCTTGGGGGGTGGGAATTCCCCTGCTGGCTGGCTGGCTGGCTGGGGGCAGACTGAAGCCCCCAGAAGCAGGGGAACCCCCACCCAGACCTGGGAGCTGGCAACCCTATAGACAGGATATGTGGAGTCATGCATGATACATGTTGTTTATAAGAACAGCAGCTAGGTTTGTAGAGCTGCCCAGGAATGTATATGACTGCTCTGAATATATGCCGAAATGTGATGCACAGAAACTCCTGGGAATAACTGTGTTTAAGGATAACATGTTAATGACTAAATATCTACAGGGAGTGAAGAAGCACTTCTAGAGAACGCTGTGTAGAATAACATGCTCAGATACCATTGACTTTGTCAGAATTTTAGGTACTTGCCTTTTGGGAATGATGGCCAGTGAACTTTATCATCTATATATCTAATAGCCAAGTGGCCCCGTCTGTGCGGATCGCTAAATCCGCACTCCGGGGCCACCTGGGGGGCAGGGAGATTTTTGGGCACACGTGGGGCTGTCCCCACGTGTGCACAAAAATCCTAAATGTGGGGGAAAATCTTGGGGGGATGTTTAAATCCCCCCGAAACTGGAAGAGCGTCTCCTGCGCGTGCACAGGAGACGCTCTGCGACCTACCGGGCTTGCGTGCGAAGGAAGGGAGCGAACAGCCTGTGAGGCCCCGCAGCGGCGGCGGCGGGGGAGAAAGACCGGTGAGGAGGGGGAAGAGACGTGGAGCCAGCGTTCCCGTGAAGGGAAGAGAAGCGGCCTGCGGCAACGGCCGAGAGGGAGAAGGCGGCACTCCAGAGACACGCACACACACACACCCCTCCTCCCAAGAGAGCCCCTGCCGGCTCGCGCCCGAAAGTGGCGCCCCTGCTTGAAGTTGCCTGCGGGCGCCCGGCTCAGGCCGCTGGGATGCGGGCCGAGTGAGCGGCTTGCCCGGGCCGGCGGCATGCGAGGCGGCAACTGGAGCGGCTTTTGGGGGCCCCCC
>NW_015164192.1:94436-109805 GCF_001447785.1 Gekko japonicus
AGCCTGGGGAGGACAGGGACCTCAGTGGGGTACAATGTCACAGAGTCCACCCTCCAAAGCATCCATTTTCTCCATGGGAAGTTATCTTTGTAGTCTGGAAATGAGCAGGAATTACAGGGGATCCCCAGGTCCCACCTGGAGGCTGGCATCCCTCAGCAGCACCCTCTGGGTGACTTGATACCACCTGATTTGCATGACTCAAGTAGGCCCAGCTGCTTGCTACTGTTCATCAGCAGCCATCAGTTAGAGCTTCAGATTAGGGTTTGCAAGACCCAGGTTCAGATCCCTATCTTGCAGTGGAAGCTAACTGGGTTATTTTGGACCAGTCACATACATTCAGCCTAGCCAACCTCACAGGGTTGTTGTGCAGATAAAAAGGAGGAGAGAATAATGTAAGCTGCTTTGGTCCCCACTGTGGAGAAAGACTGTAATTTTTCTAGGTAGAGGCTGTGGGGGAGGGGTGTGGAGATGGAAAGTTGCAGACAGAGAGGCAGATAAAGGTAGGTTGGCTGTTGGGTGGGGAGGAAATTGTGTTGCCAACTCCAGGTTGGGAAATTCCTGGACATTTGTGGGGTGGAGCCTGGGGAGGGTGGGATTGGAGGAGGGAAGGAACTACAGATCAGTATAATGCCATAGCTGGAGGAGAAAAAGAAAGGGGGGGCAGAAGGGAAAAAGAGTGTGAGAGAGGTAGAGGGAGACAGGAGGAAGCAAAGGTGTGAGGAATAGGATAACCATTCCGCAAGTTTCTTGCGGGTCTCCACTTGATTTTTATAAGACTGCAGCTTCCCATGTAAATTTTGTTTTGTGCTAAACTATTCATATGGAAGGAAATTCATAGTAAGTTCCCCCTTTGCACTTACATAGTAATAGGAATGCCAGTCTCTAGGTGGGTCCTGGGGATCCCCTGGAATTACAGTTCAACTGCAGACCACAAAGATCAGTTCCCTTGGAGAAAATGGATGCTTTGGAGAGTGGTCTCTATGGTATATTCCAAAATGTATGGGTAGGGTAGGTTGGGATTCATTCTTCTCAAGTTTTTCCAAAATAAGCCTTCTTCAAGGGAACAATGTGTTTAAAAATATAACATTTTCCCCAAGGGATAAATCCTGATATACTCAGAGAACCCTTTCCTGGAAGTTAAGTCCCTCTGACTAAAATGGGTCTTACTTCTGTTTAGGATTCTTTCCGTCAGCCCTCTGACACTGCAGGGTCATTCTGTGTTTAATATTTTAGCTCAAGCCTATTGGACAGATGAGCATGAATTGGAAAGGGGAAGCTGCTCTTCGGGTGATACAGATTAACCTTTCCTTGCTCACTTAAAACTGAGTCATGTCATATAAGTGTACAGCATAGAGAGACAATAACTGCTTCAGATCATATCCAAGAGACATTACTATGCAGGTAACTTCTAAAATTATATTTCATTGCTAACTTGATCTTGCAGCAATTAAATACAGAATGGCCTTAATTACTGTTCACCATCTGCTGTTTGGGAAGCTGGGCAAAATATTTCTAAGCAGCTGCTTTGGGTAATGAGTAATATTACCATAGCATGCACTAAGGCTGCTAGTCCTACTGTAGCGCTAAGAAATTTTGTAGCAAAGGCTAAATTGTATAGGAAACAAAATAAGATATAATAGAGCTGTTGCAACTGCGATAATAAAGCCTTAACACTGGTATGAAATGTTTTAATGCTCTTTACAATGCAGCCCTTAAACAGAATTATCCCCTTCCAACCAATTGCTGCAACTGATAAGGATGAAGTGAAGCAAATAATATTTGTTTTGAATATATCCTCCTTCCTATTTTTATATGTGTGCATGTATGTACTTGTATGTATTTGTATGTATTTGTATGTATGTACACAGAAATACATACATTTATATTTTAGAAATGTGAGTGTCTTGAGTACAGATTACTCGAAGAATTAATGGAAGCAGCCAATGATACCAATAGCCACTAGGAACTATTATATAGGCCACTGGCAGTCAGTAGGCAAGAAGAACATTGTCTACCATGCAGGGCTGGCCCCAGCTTATTTTGCACCCTAGGCGGGGATCCCTTCTGGCGCCCCCCCCCACTGGTGCACCCACCAATTTTCAAAAATAAATGCATTTGAGGAAGAATGAAAAACACAAATAATCAAGAAACTCCCAGAGTATGGGGCCGGGTGCAGTTTGGTGCCCCTAAGGGCCAGCCCGCTCTAGACGATCGCCTAGTCCGCCTAGTGAGTGAGCCGGCCCTGCTACCATGGAGCCAGCCAGAAAATTGAGAATGAAAATTGGAGGACTGACAAATGTGACTCCATCTCAGTCTCTGAATTAGTTGATGCTGCTGCTTGTTCTGTAGATCTCTCTGCAGATGTTGAGTACTCCAGATATCTGTCTAAACCCCCCTCCCAAGAAATCTGAGTTTCTTTATTCTATTACTTTTCTGGAATCCACTGAAAGTTTCTCTTATTACTTTTTTAAAAATATGATAATCAGGTGTTCTGACTTCATAGTGAGGAACGGGCTTAACAAAGCCATAGTGAGACTATCATACTAGGTATTGTGTGCCATGTTAAAAGGCCTATTGGGAGGGAAGGTATAGCCCAATCTTGCTAGATGTTGGAAGCTGAGCAGGGTCAGTGCTTGTACTGGAGGAAGAGGAAGAGAGGAAGGCAATGGCAAACCACCTCTTTTCACTTGCCTTGAAAGTCCCTTGCTGGAATTGCCGTAAGTCAGCTACAAGTTAATGGCACTTACATACGTAACAGGCCCATTGCTTCAATTAGGAAAGAAAAGAGAAGTCCTGGTTGAAACAGATGAAAATGGACAATAACCAAACAGCCTTTGCTGTATTCTATGGCAATGTAGCTGTGGTTTTTTCACCTTAGACTTCTGCTATATGAGTATCTCTCCTTATATATAAAAGAGTTTTGGTGTCCCTGCTTCACATGCTCCCACAGCCTTTCGCTCTTGCACCTGCCACTCTGAAGGATCCCCTGGCTGCATTGGCTGGCTCCCTTGCCTCCGTCCTGCCCACAGAGGCGGCGAGACAGCCAGCAGCGTCTCTGGCTCACTGTGCTCTGAGCCACCAGAGAGGGCGGGTGCTCCACGGGGGTGGAAATCGGGCCTCCAAAGCGGGGGGAAATCCACCCCCCGGGGGGACTTGGCAACCCTATAAATGATCCCAGTGCCATAAATGTTTCAAAGTGGAACATCTAGCCAGAAAATGTAGAGGCAGTTATCAGGAGTGCAACAGTCCCAGAAAGACACACACAGCCTTATCAGGTCCAACTGACCTTGGGGTTCACTTCAGTAGGTAAATTTACAGCTCATCAGCAGAGCCAGTTTGGTGTAGTGGTTAAGTCCCCGGACTCTAATCTGGGAGAACCGGGTTTGATTCCCCACTCCTCCACTTGCACCGGGCTGGATGACCTTGACCAAGCCATAATTCTGGCACAGCTGTTCTTGAAAAAGAGCAGTTTCTGTCAAGAGTTCTCTCAGCCTCACCTACCTCACAGGGTGTCTGTTGTGGGGAGGGGAAGGGAAAGGAGTTTGTAAGCCGCTCTGAGACACCTTTGGGTAGTGAAGGGTGAATCCAATCTCTTCTCTTCTTCTCTTCAGAAAAGAAACAGCATGCAGCCAAAATATATATTAAAAAACCTATTTCAATTAATTGAGTAAAAACATTTAAACTCACAGGATGTATGCACTGCAGAAATCATCCAGCATCTGAGTAATCGGCAATAAAACATTCAAGTGCCAAGACAGGCTAGCAATTCTTAAAAGGGAAGTTGCAGTTTTGTACAGATTAAGTCCTCATAACAAGCTCTGTAGCAAAGTCACAATAGAATGGGAGTCAATTCCATCTTTGGAGGCAGCTTATCACTTCAATGCCAAACATACTCTGGTCCCTCCTGCAAATTTAACAGCAGTGCTAGCCCGAGCCACAGGAAGAAAAAAAAGAAGAAGCAGCTTTCTGGACTGCTGCCACTCCCTTCTGATAACAGAACCTTGCAGCTGCTGGCAATTACCACAACTGAGCTACATCTCCTCCTTGCCAAGTTAGGTCCTTCCAAACTTATGACCCTCTCCCAATAGTCAGGGTTTAGCAAATTATAGGCTTATTCGGCCCTCATCCCTTGCAAGCTTTCTAAAGAAAAAAGAAAGAAGCAGGAAGCTTGCTGTTTGGAAGAGGCAGAAAGAGAAGAAGGCCTCGTCCTCACAATGTATTCTATGAAGGCAAAAGAGTAAGAACCCTATGCAGTCACTGTGGAACTGAATAACGAACCTGTATGCATAGAGAGAGATACAGGGGCTTCAGTGACTTATCAACAAAGCAAAGTACACCTAAAGGCCCCGGAAAATGCAAAAGCAAAATTGCAGACATACACTGGGGAAAACATTCCTGTAGTAGGGTCAGTGTGTGAATCCCTATAAATTATAAAGGGCAACAGAGAGATTTACAGGCCATAGTAATAAAGGGTGATAGACCAAATTTACTAGCCAGGAACTGGTTGAAAGAACTGAGATTAGACTGGGAAAAAATATATAAACTGGACCTGAAGGGAATGCCAGCAGTACAAAAGGCCTGAGCGCTCATCCTGCAGTGTTCCAAGGAAGAATGGGGACCTTAAAAGGTATTAAAGCAAGAATATATATAAAGGAAGAAAATCACCCAAAGTATTTTAAACCGAGACCTGTTCCATATGTTTTCTGAGACAAGATTGAGGCTGAACTGGACAGGCTGGAGAAAGAAGGTATCAGCTCTCCTGTGCAGTTTTCAGAATGGGTGACTCCCATAGTCCTGGTAGCCAAACCCGATAAAACAGGACTATAAAGTTACAATAAATCAAGCCTCCAAATTAGACAATTACCTGACTCCACATACAGAATACCTACTGGCTGTGCCTGGAGGAGGTTAGCACTTTAGCAAGTTGGCCATGTCCCAAGCCTACCAACAGATGGAACTGGAAGAGGATTGCAAGAAATTCACCACAATAAATACTCATAAAGGCGTGTACCAATACAACGAACTACCCTATGGCATTTCTTCAGCCCCTGGTATATTTCAGAGTGCTATGGAATACTTGTTAAAGGAGATTCCTGGGACAGTGGTTAGGACTGATGATATCATTATCACTGGGAAAGATGATAAACAACACCTTTCAACACTTGAGCAAGTACTTCAAAGATTAGAGGAATCCAGTCAGCACTTAAGACAGAACAAATGCTTTTTCATGAAGCCTGAAGTACAGTATTTGGGATATAAAATCAACAAAGAAGGGGTGCAGCCTCTGGCTGATAAAGTTATGGCTATTGAAAAGGCCCCGGCACCACAAAATACAACAGAACTCTGAACCTATTTGGGGATGTTGAATTATTGATTGATTGATTTGATTTGATTTGTATCCTGCCCTCATTGATTTCTTCTGAATATCTAAGCCCTATTAGAACCCTTACATTTCCTCTTGAGGAAAGAGACTGTCTGGTGCTGGGGGCAGAGGCAAAAAGAAGCCTTTCAAAAAACTAAGAGGCTACTGAAATCTTCACATCTACTGGTCCATTTTGACCCTACAAAGGAGTTGATTCTGTCTTGTGATGCTTCATCTTATGGGTTGGGGGCTATGTTGTCACACAACATGGAAAGTCAAGAAGAAAGGCCTCTAGCATATGCTTCAAGGTCACTCAATAAAGCAGAGTGATGTTATTCACAAGTGGAGAAAGAGGGCCTAGCCATTATCTTTGGTGTAAACATCTCCCTGTCATCCAGCTTCAAATGGCTTAGCTGAGAGAGCCATCAGGACTTTCAAAGAAGGAATGAAAAAGATGACATCTGGGACTTTGGAGACCAGGTTGGCTCAATTTCTCTTGAAATAATAGAATCACACACACACACACACACACCCGACCACCACGGGGATGAGTCCAGCCCAGTTGTTGATGGGAAGGAGGTAACAGACCCACCTGGAATTAATGTGTTTAGTTGAAAGTTAGTTGTAATAAAGCAGTTTATTACATTCAGCAACTCATGTGAGTACAGAAATTTTTTTTCATTACCACCATGATCACAAAAAAATCCATCAAGGAAGTCCTTTGAATGTCTCTTCCCTTGAAGCGTTGCCATAAGTTGGCTGTGGCTTGATGGCAGTTTCTACCACCACCATTGTTTGGGCTTTTCAAATTTTTCACAACCTTGGGTAGGGTTCCCCAGGTCTGCAGAAGAATGCCCCCTATCTAAACCTGATCCCATTCTCCATTTTCAAATGTGTTTGAAAATGTATGTCTCATTCTGATCACAAGTACCATGGAGATGGTATTGACTGTGTCGCCCTACTGTGTGTATCCTACCCCTAAACTACATGTGGCCTGACATTTAAATAAGAAAAAAAGAGTTGCCAGGTATTCAGCCAGCTGTTGCTGTGTGTGATGTGCAATAATGTTAAACTCTATGCCATAAAAAGCTTTGTATCCGGATTATTTTATATCATACTGTGCTTACCATTAGCAGGCTGGACCAGTTTTCTCCCTAGTCAGGTGGTATTAAGGTTGCCTTCTCTCCTGCTATGGCGGGAAACCTTCTGCTGGCAGCCCCCCAATCCCAGCCACCGTTCAGTAGGCCAGCATGGGAAAGCCATAAAGTTTTTGCTGAATTCTAGAATGGCATGATATCATTTCACAGTTCAACCTGGAAATGATGTCATGTCATCAATGTGATGGTGCCCCCCATGTCTCCACCCCCAGTCTCCCATGAATTCCAGCCTTTGGCTGGCTACCCTAGGTGATGTAATGAGCCTGAGTAAAATTCAGGGAATAAAACATTTTCTTAGCAGCTCTTCCTCGCCCCTTCTCTCTGAATTATTCTAGAATAGCATCATTAAGGCTTTATTTCAGTGGCTATTGAATTGACAATTTGATATTGTGAAGCAATTTGAATTGTTCTTTAAGGTCACTGAAATACTGGGGCAGGTTTATAAAAGAACAGCAGTTGTTTTTCTCCTCAAAATGGTTAGTATGTTTAAGTAGTAATAGGCACCATGTACAGATTACATAAAAATGTCACTTAGCCTTGACTGAGGTATATATTTTTCTGGTTCACAGGTTAAAGTTTCAGAGAGATGCATATACAATTTAAGTCAACTGCTTTCAGAGAACATGCATGTCACGTCAACCCTGAATAGTAACTTTTCAGTCAGAAGTCATTCATGGACTTACCTTTGAGTAAGCTTATCTCTGCCATATCCCAAAGTATTGGCCAACCAAATCTGATTAGACCTTCATATATGCAGGGAATCTAATTTACACAATCTGCTCAAGTCAGAAGCCTTGATCACACATTATAACGTACATCCTGCATGGACATCCATCCATCCATCCATCTGTAAGAAAGAGCCAACATGCCTTCACTTTACAAATGAAACAAGATACCTGGATAAATGTGTGTTTTGTATCATATGTTCAGCTGTACATGTTTTGACTGTAACATGAGAAATACTCAATGCACATGCAAGGAACAATCAAGTGTACAAGGTACACAGATCATACATGTATTCACTGTAACTTATGAACAGGGCTTTCTCTAATTTGTCTGCTTTTTCCAAAAGTCAAAACTCAATTGTCATCCCTCTTCTTTCTCCTTAACATTCCATCATATCCTTGAAAGCCGATTAGATGTAGTCATAACTTTGGAGTCTGCTCAGTCCTTTGCAGGGCATTGGTTGTTTGACAGCTAGAGGCTGGACAGCCTCCTGTCTCTCACAGGTGGCAACTGTAACAGAATAATACACTGATCCAGTGCCGCAGGTCCAAGTGTGAAAACTGTACTCTTTCATTCTCAGAACTAAGGAAGTGCTTTGTGAATGCTTGCTTGGTCTATGGATTGCAGTCATTAACTTGCTTTGATATGTATTTTACAGAGACTGCTGTGGTAGTGAAAAAAAAGTTGCAGTATCTTTAAAGTATGATCTTGAGCTATTGAAGTCAATGCTTCCCTAATCCCTTTATTTCTCTGTTTTATTTAGGCATGTATGCTTATTCCCAGAGGTATATATTTTTTTAAGTTTAGCTTGTCAGAGTTGCCATTCTAAGTCTCATTCATAAGAACAAACAGGAGCTATCTCTTTGCATCAATAGGCACACTTTGCATAAGCTGCATGGGAGATTTCCATTTTTAATGGCTTTAATTAGCATTTATGAAAAATGCTGGTTTCCTATGATATAAAGTGACAGATTTAATTTGTTAAGTGGCTAGTAATAAAGTGTGGGTTGATTTGTTTCACTATAGTTTAAAAGGCTTCTGCTCAACAGGGCTTCCATGTTAATTCATTAAGCACGCTTTGGACCTTATGGAGTCCCCCCCCCCTTTTTGGTAGATTTAATTAACATAGATCTAAGTCTCAGGAGTCTTAGTGTCCTCTACAAATGTATGTGACAGAGATTGCCATTTAAAATGTGTCTACGTCTTTATGTTCATTGACACTAAAAGGGGATTCAAAATATGAAACAAACTGACTGTAATTGCCACAGTTCAGAATTAAGTATAACACCAGCTATAAAGCAAGAAGTCAAGGAAGGAAAACGTGGTGTCAAAAGCAGTTTTTTTGTGGGTAGTTCCAGGGGAAGAGAAAGTAGGAGAATTTAGTATTGTCTATTTGCTAATTGGGAAATTACAGTCGCATTGGGGTTGATTTTTCTCAAACTCTTTTTTTTTTTTAAAGGAAACCACAAAAACATTTAAGGAAATTCACCCTGCTGGATTCTCCAACACAGGCCAGTTAGTTATTTATAGGTAGCCAGAAACAGGTTATGAAGGGAAGTTACTCTCCATTTCTTCCCCATCAATTGCTATTCAGAGGTACCATGTTGCTTCCATGGTATTGTGGCGAATGCTTTACTACTCTTATTGATTTGTAGGCTATGACCTTGATTTTCTGTCTCCAAAATGTTTAAAATGTGAACTCCCTATCAGTGAAGTTCGCTTCAGTCCAATAGGAATGGTGTACAATAAGAAGGTCTAATAATGCAGCAAATTGCGACAAGGTTGTTAGCATTCCCATCTAAGCATTTCAACTTTTTCTGTCAAAAATGGACATGACAAACACTTTAATGTAAGTTCTCATTTAATAAATTGAACATCCAAGATATCAAAGTTTCATAAGATTTTGGTTTCATACCTAGCGGGCTTGATTCCTGTGAATGTATTTGACACCAATTTGGAGATTCTGTTTTTAATGTATGATATGTTGTATGATATGTATTTTAAGATATTAGATGTTTGCTGCCTTAGATCCAGTAAGTGGCGGAGGCAGCCTAAAACACCATAATTTTTTTTAAAAGTATTTTTCAGGATGTTGTGGTATAAGTTTGGGATATAGTGGTGACAGATGTTTTAACACTGAGCCTCATGAAATTTAATTCCTTACTTTATCATTAGAAATTTTTGTACCGGTTGCAGGCATATATACTGAAGGCTTGTTCCTCACTCACAATATTGCTTCTATAGAATTCTGATGAGATTCCTGCATGGAATATAAGAATATATACCCAGTTGTTTTTTTTAAAAAAGGATCTTCTTCAGGATTGTGAGGAAATGTTGAAAAACACACAGTCAGTGTCTGCTCATGTCTATGCTACTGAGTAATGTTTGTGTGAGTGATGATTCTCAAAAGAGAGTTAGATGAGGAGGACATTGGTCTATATAACTATCCTCTTCCCCTCCAATGGCATATATAAAGAAGGCAGTGTCAGGCTGGCCAGCCCTTCCTTCCACCAGCTGCTGCAAACCCCTCACCTTCCCCCCTCCCCTTTTAAAGGGCTGGGGTTCCAGTACAGCCTCTTCTTTATGGCCTCCAGCCATCTTACTCTGCTCACAGGCCCTTACAGGGGCCATATGTTTTATTCTGGTACCATGCAGACACTTCCCTAGAAATCCAAGTTTTTTAAATACTGGATTCAGAAGAAAGCACTCACATTAAGCTTATTTGTGCCAAAGAAGTAATTCATTTATAGAATTGCTGTCAATACAAATTAAAATAAAAACAATTAAGCTTTCTCTTCATTGGAAATGTAAGCCTTCTGTCTTCTACAGAATTCCAACAGGAGGTTGTTGGAGATTCCCGGGTTTTTCTTCTTCTTTGAGAAGGTTAGATGTGGTAAAAAAATATATTGTATTTACATTTCTAGTTTGATCTGTCCAAAGTACTAATAACTTCTTTTTAAAAAAACCAAAACAGTGAATAGAAATGGCATTTAAAGTCATACAAACATACAGGGAGCGGTGGCGCAGGCAGTTAAATGTCTGCTTCAGTAACATCATACGAGCAGCCCTATGGTGGTTCGAGTACCACCGTGGTCGAGGTGAGCTCTCGACCCTTGTCCCAGCTCCCACCCACCCAGCGGTTTGAAAGCAACTTAATTGCAAGTAGATAAATGGGTACCCACCCTTAGTAGGGTGGGGGGCACCCTGCCTGTGTGGTGGTTGAAGACAGATGGCGACAGCGATGGCGGCGGAGACAGCGAGACATCAGCTCCGGCTTGGATGGCGTGGAGGTGGCGGCGGTGAGCAGGCACAACCAGAGGAGCGATCCCTGGTGGCTAGAGGATGGAACATCGAGTAACCGCCGTCGGAGAGGGCCGCGATGATGCCAAGCGCCGGTACAGCGGAGCCAGAAAAGGACGCAGCTGAAACTGGAAGGAGGTGGGAAGTCGCACGCCTCGAGAGAGGGAGGTTGCCGCCAGGTGCCAAGGAGAGCGTCCCGCCTGAGAAACCGCCTGAGCCAACAGGAAGAAGAGGAGAACACCACCAACTACCAACCACCACCATAGGGGTGCCGGTAGGTCTCCCCACCCCATACAAATATGTGGCCTTAGTCAGGGAAGTAAAAATGGTGACTAGCACCGAATTGTAAGTCGCTCAGAGACCCCCCTGACAAGGGGGTTCAAGCGGGATATAAAGTTTAATGTTAAATAAATAAATAAATAAATAAATCCTGGACCTTTTAGTCTAGCTGCACTTACGTAAAGTCAGCTCAATTTTTTTTCTAAGTCTACTGAAATATGCTTAGCCTTGAACTCTGGAGAGATTCTAGATATTATAGCCAGTCAACCATAGAATCCTCTTTCTGGTTATCAGAATGTATTAAAATGATGAAGGTGTCCTTGACAGATCAGAAACCATGGTTGTGGTCATACGCACCAGGAAAAAAGGGGGGGGGGGAAGCAAGGCTATTTCCTCTGGAGGAATTTGACACACAGTTGCATGATCACACCTCCCTTTGAAGCTGCAGTCGCCGTCCGCCGGGGTGGGAAAAAAAAACCGCCGGTGAGGGGGGGGGGGGGGGGGTTGTGCCTTTTTTCTCCATGCACTTAACCGAGGGATCGATGAATTGCACCTCTGCACCAAGGGCTCCGTATGGAGTTTGTGATGATGCGCATACTGTGTGTGTGTGGGGGAAACAGCGGCACAGAGTTGGGATGGCCTGATCAGACCATCCCGATGCCATGAGAGCGCACTGGAGCAATCAGACATGGGAAAGTCCATCCGTGGCCCATTGCAACCTGTTTACTACTGGATTTTCCCTGGTGTCTTTTTACTCCGCTTCTGCGGTGGAGCAGAACGGGTTGCTGATGGCTGCAGGGCACTTCCCAGACGTTGTTGTCCGATCATGCCCTTTAAATCCACCCAGCATTCACACTTATGTCGGGTCTAATTGTGCATATGATCACAGTCCATGGCTATCAGCCTGCTCCTCTGTTCACAAAGGACAGGATTTCTTATAGCAATTATACGATTCCTATCATGCTGCAGCCATGGCAAGTAAGCACCAGTTTACTGGTTCATACACTGCAATCCAACATCTACTACATTTTATCTTAGCCTTAGTTTTCCCTTCCCCATTTTTTGTGCTCACAACAGCACTATTGAAGTAGGCCAAGAAAGGAGTGGGCCCAAGGCCATCCACTGAACATCATAGGTCTCCCTCCTCCCTTGAAGATGTTCAAGCACTTTGCTGCTTCCCAGACCCTTGCACACAGATTATTTGCACCAAGAGCTGAACTAAGCTGCCACTGATGTATGAGTCTTTGGAAACTGAATATGCTATGGCCCTGATGTTACAACATTGGATATTGCCTACCTCCATTGGACTATGTATTGAAACCGCCATCTGTACCTACTAGCACTTTATGTAAATTGTTGTTATTGTGAATTTTATTGTATTTATTGTTTTATCGCATTTTAAGATGTGTATGCCACCTTGAGCCAGTTCGCCTGGCAAGGCGGGATATAAATTGGAAGTAATAAATAATAAATGTAGTATGAGAAGCTTGTATGCCATACAATAAATAAATTCAGCAGCAGGACTGGGTCCAAGAGCACTCCCAGACTACGGGCCTGTTCCTTCAAGGGGTGTGTAACCCCATCCAGAATGGGTGACACTGTAAATCCCAGGTCAGACCTTCCACTCACCTGCAGCACTTCCTCACTGGTAGTACCAGTACAGTTAAAAGACTGTATAGCATCTAGCCTGAAAAGACAATGCTTTGCCTCCTATCTCCGGGCTGAGAATTTTAAATAGATGTCCCTCTTGCATTAAACTTGGCATTTGGTGAGACATCGAAGTGTACAGTATATGTCAGGATCTTTACTGTTCTAACAGGGTGTCTTGAGACTTTAAGCAGCTTAAAAGGAACATCAAAGAACTTTAACTCTTAGAGAAATATTCAGAAGACTGTGATTTGTTGGATGTTACTGACATACAGTCGTTCTAGAAGTTCAAACTACACTGACCTCCAGGGCAGGTGGCAGTGATTGGCTATTTAGATATATATTTGTTTATTTAAAACTTTTATACACCACATTCTTGGCTTCCATTTTCAAGGAGACTTCCAATAATTATATAATAAAAATACTTAAAATAGTACTGACCAAAACTATGTAAAGATCAAGAATATAACCAAACAGCAGCAGTAAAAATATTAATCTTAGTTGATATTCAGTGACAGAAAAAGATTGGAGGGTATGCGTGTGACCAACACAGGCTCTGTGAGACTCATGGTGCAATCTGAAGAGCACTTTCCTGGGAGTAAGCCAGTTTGAATAGACTGGAGCAGGATTGTTAGTAGACTGGTATGCTCTCAAAAAATGCTTTTGCCTGAAACTCAGTAAGCCTGGTGCCAGCAAGCTTGGTGAATATCTGCAGGGAAAGACTGCCACAACCAAAGTGCCACAACTGAGAAGGCCCTGTCTGTGGTGCTCACCCACTTTGCTTGCGCTGGTATGAGCAGAAAGAACAAAATATCAGGAGCGGATCTTAGATAATGAGCAGTTCATACAGGAGTTCCAGATTAATTCTAAATCTGCATTGGTTTAAATAGTTATTCACTGTCTCTAATGACTTGTGGACTACGCTGTTAAGGTTATTACAAGAACTGTGAAATCTTAGAGACCTGCATGAAATACTGTATGAGCATTCATAGGCTTTAGCCCACTTCATGTTAAGTTATCCTCTTACATTTTCACATATTTATCTTTAACCACTAGATGTCTCTCCTCCTATGTTATTAGGGAATTATGACATTAGAGAATTAAACTAGTATCTCTCTCCCCATCGCTTTCTTCGCATTATTTAAGTGTTCCCCATTTAGGAGATCTGCAAAACTAGGGAAGGATAATCGCCAAAACTCTCCTCTTCAGAGAGATACAAGGATTTATTTTTCCACAAGTGTTTCTTGAATGTGATTTTCATGTGGTGTGATCTTGTAAGTATTTACTAGGGTTGCCAACCTCTGGATGAAGCCTGGAGTGTTCCCAGAATTACGATGTGATCTCCAGACTACAGAGATAAGTTCTCCTGGAGAAACAGTAGCTCTGAATGGCATCTATGGCATATCCCTGTTGAGCTCCCTCCATTTCCTAATTCCCACCCTCTTCAGGCTCTCCCCCAGTCTCCAGGAATTTCCCAGGCCAGAGCTGGCAACCTTAGTGTTTACTCAGAACTAATTCCCAAGTCAGCATGCATAGAATCCCAGCCCCAGTGACTTTCTTTCTTTTTCTTTTTGCTGAGTAGAAAAATGGGGAGCAATTCACCACTTTTGCAGGAGACGGGTTTGTTTCCTCCAAAGTCTGTTTTGAAAATGAAACGTGTTGATCTCAAGAGTATGCAAGAAAACCTACAGCACAGGGAAGTGTATGGACCATGCTTGGAGGAATTAGAGTGATAGGTGAGATTGCCTGTGTTTCAGACCGATTTCCCACAAGCGCTGCTCCACGCTCGCTCTTCCCTTTTGCCCCGATAGTACGTGTCAATTTCACACAAGCTGCTGCAGGGCCGCATCCCCCCCCGCAGCTTCGCGTGATTTTCCCCGCGTCTACTCAATCCTGTTTTTTGAGGATTGAGTAGACGCGGGGAAAATCCGGCAAGCCCCGGGGCAAAATGCGTCCGTGCAGCAGCTTGTGTGAAATTGACACATATCATCGGGGCAAAAGGGAAGAGCGAGCGTGGAGCAGCACTTGTGGGAAATCGGCCTCACTCATTCATTTCTTGTGTCTAATCAAGCCTGTTTTGTATGCTTTTGTGGCATTTCAAGCTGTATGCCACAAACAAATCTCAGAAATAGGACAGCTACTATTTGCAGACCCAGATTGTAAAAACTGCAATAAAAGAAGGTGCCTCAATGTAACAGCTAGAAATCATCCATTCCCCTTTGGTGAAATCATTACAGCTAGAAATTCTTGGTACACTTCACTACACAAAACAGAGAACCCACTTGAGTGTAGGGTTGCTGACTGGACAATGTTCCACTGGCATGACCAGGGGTCTTTTGGGGAACCACTCTGGCCGCCCAGGAGCTGGCACAAATAGTGGCGGCAGCAAGCCCTGCCCACAGCTCCCTGCGCCAAAAGCACTGCAGCTCAGGGGAGGCCCGGAGAGCCCCTCCGCTGGGTTCTCCGGACCTGCACAGAAGTGCTGCGGCTCAGGGGATGCCAGGAGAGCCCCGCTGCCAGGTTCCGCTGGGTCCCATGAGCTGCACAGAAGCACTGTGGCTCAGGGGACGCCAGGTGAGCCCCACCGCCGGGTCCCCCGGGCTGCGCAGAAGCGCTGTGGCTTGAGGGACACCGGGAGAGCCCCACCGCCGGGCGACACAGAAGTGCTGCGGCTCGGGGAGGCCTGGAGAGCCCCACCGCCAGGTCCCCCAGGCCAGGCAGAAGTGCTGCAGCTTGGGGGAGGTCCAAAGAGCCCCACCGCCAGATTCCCTGGCCCCCACTGAACCAGTAAGTAAGGGATCCAGGGGAGTGGGGGTGGTGGGGGCTTGATGGGGTGGTGGGAGAGCCTCCCTCCCTCCATCTCTTTGCTATCTTTCCCTCCTTTCCTTTTCTCTCTTT